>NW_026571426.1:0-25000 GCF_026225935.1 Boleophthalmus pectinirostris
GGAATGCAATCACACTGGTCTTCCTCATGTAAACTTAGAATAGCATCTGTTGTTCTATTTGTTTTTATTTACTTATCTATAGTCTGTTGAGTAATACTAAGGAAAAAGAGGTGATGCATTGCAGGGGGCAATCCAAAATAAATAAATAAGTCTTGGTTTGTTAAATGTGCGGATATGAATCAAAAGTTAACATAAACATCTGGAGGACACTCACTGTGTTTCAGGTTGAGAGCACCACCCCTTAAAACAAGTCATACATGACACTGATGCATACAGTACATTCCCTCAAGTCCCTCTTCATGTTACTGGAGTCTTCTGCCAGTCTAAAACAAACTATTTGGCATCTCCTCTCTATATGTTTTTTGTTTTATACATTTCTTTTTGTCTTTTGTTTTCTGTGGTTGAACATCTACGATCATTGTATCAGGGGGTTGAGGCCATTCAAGGTATTGTGCATAATACTAATATAGAATCTATTTCTTTTGTACATTGTGCTTGTAAGAGTATACAAGTGTTTTCTTCTACTTGGGATAACATAATATACTCAGTAACCTCTAGAATAGACTATAGTTAACAAGTTAACATTTCTTTTTATATATTTCATGATTTCAGCATACAGCAATGGGCTTCTCAGGAGTCTAATGCAGACTGTTCTACTTGGATGTACATTACAGGAAAAGCTTATTTATACTTAGACTTAAACTAACTTTACTGATCCACAAGGGAAATTATTTGGACACACTCTCTGCTTTTTTTGTGTGTGTGTGCATTAGCCTAAATATTTGCTGACATGCTTAGTTAAGAAGATGCTCATGTGCTGATCTTTTCCAACATTCTTTTTCTCCTGACAGGACATGGCTTTTGTGTATCTACGTTTAAATTCACTTTACAGTGAAATGCTGGAGAATGGAGGTACATATTTCCATATTGTACTGTAGCAGATCATGACAACTACTTAAGCTATTGGTGTTACTATGTGGAGCAGGCTATTTTTATGCCTTTGTTTTTTATTAGTATTATATTATAAATTGAGATGCTATTATGTCGTTTACTGTGTCAGATAAAAGGACAGACACGTGGCCCTTGGTCTACTCCCCAGTCCCAGTGGCTCTCATCCATTTGCTTTACCTCTGCGTGGTGCAGTTTGGTCCAAGCCTCATGAGACACTGCACCTGCTTTGACCTCAGACCTCTTCTCATTGTGTACAACTTCAGTATGGTAGGCCTGTGTGCTTACATGTGCTACGAGGTGTGTATTCTACAGATTTTGATTGTTCTCATATTGTAATTTTATTTTGTCTTAGTAATTTAACACAAAAATACTCAAAGTTCTTCCTCCAAAATCTGAAATATATAGTACACTTAATTGATTATCTGTATTTACACCTCAGTAGTGATAGTTCAATAATATAAAGTATAAAGTTCAGAAATCATGCAGATTATGATTCATGTTTCGATTTTTCAGTTTTTGGTCACATCATGGCTGTCGAATTACAGCCTAATCTGTCAGCCTGTTGATTATAGCAGAAGTCCACTCGCAATGAGGGTAAGAAAATCTTTGAATGAAATGTTTACAGTTTTTTGTCAGGCAGTGGCTCCATTATTTTGCCATATTAATCTCAAGGCTGTAAGTCTTTACTGCAGACTGCAATGTCTTTGTGTCATTAATAAAAAGACAACTAAGAATGTTATGACATTACGTGAGCACAACCCATTATGTTTGATTAAGTTAGCATTATATTAACTTAATATTTTTTCATTTCTGTAGATGGCCAGTGTGTGTTGGTGGTTTTTTGTCTCCAAAATCATTGAGCTTAGTGACACGGTAAGGCAGATGACTGTTGTTGCAGTCCTGTCTCAAAGCAAGACAAGCCCATTCAAATCCTTTTCTATTTGAAGAGCAGGTCTTCTTCATACTCAGGAAGAAAAAGAGTCACCTCACTTTCCTTCATGTCTACCATCACGCCTCCATGATCTGGTGGTGGGCACTGATTAAGTATCTGCCAGGAGGACAAAGTAAGTGTTTTTAGCAAAACAAATGGCATTATGTTTCACATCATTGCAACAATGGTGAGAGTTCAGATACATGAATGAAATAAAACTCCTTGTATATACAGTACTGTAAGCTTCCAAATCCAAGAGACCAAAGTGTTAACTCTTTGAATGTTACTCAGCGTTCTTTCATGCCCTGCTCAACACAGTGGTGCACACGGTGATGTACACGTACTACGGCCTGGCAGCAATTGGCCCACATATGGAGAAATATCTATGGTGGAAGAGATACTTGACCAAATTACAATTGGTCAGTGCCTATTTTGTCCTCTCGTTTTTGTATTTGCCACATTTTGAAACCAATTTCATATTGTGCCCACAACAGGCCCAGTTTATGATGTACCTTGTTCATACAACTTGCAACCTGGCCACAGAGTGTGACTATCCAAACGCTGTTAACATTACAGGGATGGTGTACGTCATCACACTTGTTATCCTCTTTAGTAACTTCTATTACCAGAGCTACCTGAGAAAGAAAACATTCAAACAGTCTGTGTAAACCATCATACAAGCATAAATAACTAAGACTTTATTGAACTGGAAAAATCTTCTTTGAATGTCTCAGAGTTTACTTAGGACATCTATCAGGCCATGCTTAATTATCATTGTCCTTTGATCTTTGTAAAGCTACTTTTAGAGCACCAAAATGACATGTTCTTCAGTGACATATCATGTACATTTTGCAAGAAGCATATGGTTTTAAAGAGTTTAAAACTGCTTAAGTCTATGGCACCAAGATGTGGAAGACCCTGCTCCTAGCCCCATGTGCATGAGCTTCAGACACATACATTTAGATTACTGGGTTGTAGAGTTGTATTGTATATTGTTGTATTGTATTTTGTATTTTTCAGATGTGATTGATCTGAAGAATTTTAATTCGTTTTTAAGATAAATCTATTTTCTGCACTATGGGCACTCTGTCCAGCGCTTGGTGATTTTTACCTGCAAAGGTGCATTAAATTAAATTAAATTAATTTTTTTTTTCCCAGAAGAGGGCACTAGTGCTCTATTGTAAATAGTTTGGGAAGCTTGCCTGATTAAAAACCCAAAATAATTAATTTACCTGTTATTTTGTACTGTCAAAGTCGCAGTCACTGTCACAGAACTCTGTGAATAAAAACTGTATGTGATTTAACTGTCCACTTTTACTTTATTTTGCCCATCTGTTTAAGTATCATGATGTGATGTGCTACTAAGCAACTGAGAAGCGAAACAAAACTGCGTAAAAGTTGCCGTCGTCAGTTGTGCCAAAGCGTAATTGCGTAAACGTGGTACATTGGAAAGGAAAGAAGGCTAAAATGTGTTGATTTACAATATTCATTTACATTTACAATATGCCTGCATCTGCACGCGACGACAAGAAGGCAAACCTTGGCAAAGTGTTGAGTTTTCTACGCGACTGGGACCGCGCGGACAAAACAACGCGCGCTCGTATTCTGACAACTTTCCTCTCTGAGACCTCCGGGAAGACCTTCCACGAACTGGAGATGGAGTTTGCTCAGGTGGCCAGTCTCTTTTTGGCACGAATCACGACGTGGATGAGACTCACGTATCCTTACATACAACTTATTAGAGTGTGTCCTATAATTTCCCTTTTTATTATTGTCTCTCTGGGCATTTATTGCGACATACTTGTGCATTTGTACTTGTGCTATTTGCTTCTATTGAGTCAGACATGATCAGTCCTTCACCTGATCTGTAGATACAAGTTTAGTTCATCCCTATGGCTACAGCTTAAAGCAATACAGATTTTTCTGTCTGCATCCAGCCAGTGAGTACAGCCAAACATACCCTACAGCTTTGAGTAGCCCATTTAATGTGGTAAGTTTGTGTTCCTCTTTTGCCATAGGGATCAGTACCTAACGGAGTTCCTGGAGGATGGAGGGGTTCTCACATTAATTGATATTTTAAATCAAGGTCAAACTAAAGGGGAGGACAGAGCTGAAGTGCTTAATGTTTTGTTGATTGTTTCAAACACCGGTCGCAAGTACAAAGAGTTCATCTGTGAAAGCAAGGGTAAGATATACTAAATATTGACTGTGTGATTGATTGATTGATTTATAATTGATAGCACCAATAAGCTTTTTTTTTTTCAAACAGGTGTCAGTGCTTTAGCAGAGTGTTTAACCATACCATATTCTAATGAGATCCTGGAGAAAGCATGTGCAGTCCTAGATTCACTGTCCCAGGGAAATCCGAAATATCTAAACTATGTCTACCAAGAACTCATTGCACTGTTGTTGAACACATCTCCCAAAAGTCAGAAGATGCTCCTGCGCACTTTACGGTCTTTGCAGGTATAAGTTTAAACAGTCCTAGAAACGTAAAATAAGGACACTATAAATAACTATGAAGCACTGCCCATAGTCCAAGATGAAGACAGCTCATCACAGTATTGTGGGTCCTCTTCTTGAAATGCTCAAGACCTTACAGCTGGAAGTTCAAGATGAAGGTAATTTAAAGGTGCTAGGTCCTGTAGTTTCCTGCAGGCATTTATTTACATGGAAACAAGCAAGATGGTAAGAGATGTCAGATGTAGGGAGAGGGGGCCCTACTCATAGTAACAATGCATGTTTTTTTGTGTGTTTGTTTGTTTGTTTGTTTGTGAAGGAAGGACAGAATTTTGAGCAATAAAACATGTACTTCATTAGATTTCAGGCAAAACAAAGAGGAGTCCTGAATAGTCATTATCATTTATAGTTTAATGTAATGCTTTTGATTTATTTCTTTTGAATCCTATCATTTCCTCCAATCCTGCAGCAATTAACTTGATTTTAGAACTGAAGAATTTTGATGTGAGGCCACTTCTCCTGAATGAACTGGTGACTTTTCTCAGACTAGCAACTGAGGAGCTGAGTAACTATCAAACTTCACAAAATATTTGTTTATTTTTTCCACATTATTATAGACAGAAAATTTCCTTTCATGACTTTTTTATTTCAGAAATGACAAGGAAAACTGGATCGTTGCCTGAATTTGTGCAACAAGCTGCCACTGCTAAAGTCATCCGGTGAGAACTAAAAGTGCTACAATCTATATACGAAATACCTTTATTTACCTACTATTTAGTCAATTGTTTGTTCATTTTAAAGGTTACTGGCTGAAGATAATGAAGAAATTAGCAGTGATCTGCTCGCTCTTGAAGTGGTCCAGGGTCTCTTATCTGCTATGGGCAACAGAGAACACATCGAAACCCAAATACAAGCCAGTCTTGCATTAGAGGTCAATAATTATTCTTTATAATGCATATCAATAAAGTAATATTAACCGAGCAGTTACTAATATTTGTTTGTTTAGTTCTTTGTTAGATCCTACCCCATTATCCAACAACCTGTTAAAAGAGTCATGGGAGATACTCTATTTTCAGCCTTTTTGGTATGTATGTATGTATGGACAAATTATGGATCAATAATTGGATACATACACTTTAAAATAGTGCATCACATTGAAGCAGCAAAAGCAATGTTTTTTTGTTTTGTTTTGGTATTTTTTTTAATCAGATCAGTCCTGAAATGCTGTACAAGACTTTGAGTGAAACACAGGCAGAATTTCTGTTGTGCAACAACATTATAACAAACACAGGTGATGGTTGGAAATAAGATTACATTTGGTACAAGGATGTACTAGTATGTTTTCTGTTTTGTGTACAGGAGTGGATGGGGAAAATGGGACCCATTCAGTAAACCTCGAAGGCTGACATTTACTGTTTTACACAAACTATATAAATTGCTGGTGATTGAATGAAGAATGTAACTTAGAGTTTAATAAAATATTTTAGTTGAAATAATTTGTCGTGTTGTTGGTATATAAAATACCTTTATTTTGAAAGCGCCCCCTGTTCTTACATTGTTCTACTTCCGTGTTTACTTGTCGCTGATTGGATGAGAGCCCAGCCTTTTCCTCCAATGTGGCGGGAGCCGAAACCTCAGTATAATCGGTTTATAAAACTTCACTGGGCGTTATTAAAAAGGCATATTAGTGAAAGTATTTCAGATGCAAGAGTTAAGATGACAAGAAACGAAAATTCAAAGAGTAAACGGCTCAAGACAACTGTCAAACAAGGTAGGGTATTTCACATTTTCAAGTCACTTCACTCGATCTTTACTCTGTTAATTGTATCCTATCGCTTCATATTTCTAAGTACCCTTTTAAAGCCAGGTGCACATACAAATTTGCTTAAGGAGTTAGGAAAAATATTGTTAAGGTAGTGCTTGTGTGACATTGAATTCCATTTGCATAACAACTTATATACCATAATAATTTTTGTAATCATGTCTCAGAACATCAGTGTCATATGTAGTAGATTATGTATTTATTCGTTATGCAAGTTTAATTGAAATGATAATGCAATGCTTTCTCTCCAAAACATATTGTATATTCCTCAAAAGGTATTATTTAATTGTTCACTTTTCTAGAGGATATTTCTCCAACATCATACCACAGTTTCTCAGATGCTGCTGAGGTAATCCTGTTACGTTCTCACCTTTTAAACTGGTATGACAAAGAGAAAAGGGAGCTGCCATGGAGGACACTGGTAGGTTCAGAAAAATCACAGCTTTTTTAAATGATTCTATCACATTTCTATTATATATTTTATGCAAACTAAAATAAATGTCAAACTCGATTTTGATACTAAGGATTAGACTCTGTGCTCTTGATTACAATACAATGATGATAATAAAAACACTTAAGACAGTAAAATGTAATTTTGAACTTTAAATCATAATAGTGGCTTATATCTGTATAATCCCTCAGTCGTCCTAGTAGTTTCCATAGTGGTCTATGAGCATACACTAATCTATGTGGTTTTATACATGTCCACAGCTCAAGATCATTCTAAAGCTATTCATTCAGGAAAGGTTCATTTCTGTCCCGTAAATTTGACTTTTTTAGTATAGATACTTGTTCAAATGAAATTAGTATCTAGTTTGGTTTTATTATAAATTAGTATCTGATTTTATATACTTTTGACAACCCTAATGTAGATATGGTCAGCTTTCCTTCATATTACATATAACCTAATCACAGTAAGATAAAGGTGAATGTGCTTTTCCAGGCAATGACAGAAGAAGACCTGAACATCAGAACATATGCAGGTTTGGCTTTTAGAATTGCTTGCATTGTGTATATTTTCTGCTATTTAAAAAAAAAAAAACAATCCGATTTTTTGTTCTTCAGTGTGGGTATCAGAAATAATGCTGCAGCAGACTCAAGTTGCAACTGTTATCAACTATTATAACAAATGGATAAAAGTAGGTTGCTGAGGTTTTTAGCTTGCGTAATTCAACTTGTATATTAACATGGTTTGTTTTGCTTTCTTTTAGCGGTGGCCAACAGTACAGGATCTAGCAGCTGCTACACTAGAGGTCATAACTTGTTGACACACATAACATATTTAATCTCATCAATGGTTTAAAACTGATTATTTCTTTCTTTCGTTCTTTTTTTTTTTTTTTAAGGAAGTGAACCAGATGTGGGCAGGGCTTGGCTACTATTCCCGAGGCAAAAGACTTCATGAAGGGGCTCAAAAGGTTTAATTTGACTGAAATATCTTGTACATTAAACGTTAAAATAATTGTACAGACTCATCACTTTACTTCTAGGTGGTTTCTGAGTTAAAAGGACAAATGCCTCACACAGTGGAAAATCTTATGAAACAACTGCCAGGGGTTGGACGTTACACTGCTGCTGCTATTGGCTCTATTGCACTTGGACAGGTTGGTTCATTAGCAAAAAGTCTTATGCAAAAATAACATAGGTCCTGCCTATGTATCTATGTATCTGTCTGTTTTCAGGTCACAGGAGCAGTGGATGGAAATGTGATTCGTGTGTTATGCCGCTTACGAGCTATTGGAGCAGATAGCACAAGTCCTGCTGTAACAGAGGCTCTATGGTAATATCAAAACACCAGTTGACTTTGGCAGCATGTATTTTGCTCATCTTTATGCTTCTATTACTTATACAGTACTATATACAGTATTATGTGCAATATACAGTATTTATTATTAACAGGGGTTTGCCTAACTGTTGCTTTTAAATATTAGTCCTATTCAAATTATGTATTTAAAGTGGATTTTAAAACATTTTATGTATGTGTATGTCTCTTTTTTCCCCTCTAATGCACTTTTTACCTGTTCTTACTTGAATGTCCAATAGCCCTGCACAAGACTTCCAACGTGTATATACTTTTGTGTGTGCACAAATGGCAAATAAACTTGAATCTTGATCATATAATGAATTATGCAGGGCAATTAGTTGTTTTTAACCACATAAAGCTACTGTATGCTGCCTAAAGATTCCTTCTTGCTGAAAGTGATTTTAAAGCAGACATAAACTAAACTGTTACATTCATTGGTAAATTATATTTTTTGCCTGTAGGAATATAGTTAATTTGCTTGTTGAGCCAAGCAGACCAGGAGACTTTAACCAGGCCATGATGGAGCTGGGTGCTCGAGTTTGTACTCCTAAAGCTCCTCTCTGCAGCCAGTGCCCCATAAAGTCTCACTGCCACTCCTATCAAAAGGTACAAATGTGTGCGCCTGTGATTAATTACATTAATAATGATTTATGTCTTTTTGTAGTTTTTGTTTACTTTGTTTTATCTTGGTTATATTTGAATAGTTTAATCACACACAAGAACAAAACACTAAGAAGCTTGTGGGCAAGACAAGAAAGAGATCTCCATCTGTTCCTGACATAGAGGAATGTGGTAAACAAAGTGTTTTAGAGCTATTGTCACTGAAATTCCCTTAACTTAGAAAGACCATAACTTTTTAATTTCATTTAGTGGGCAGTGGTGCGTGCTTACTGTGTCCCTCTGAGCCCTGGGAAAATGAGCTTGGGGTCATGAACTTTCCCAGAAAACCAGTGAAGAAGCCTCCTCGAGTAGAGAGGACACTCACCTGTTTGGTCATCAGACGCGGAGGAGATGGGCAGGACCAGTATCTGCTCACACAAAGACCCAACAAAGGTCAGACAACAGAAACTGGACTTAAGTTATGTTGAGAGTGAGTGCATGAGTGCATATTTTAATTGAGAGATTTGAGAAACATTTGAGAAAATTGTTGTTGAAAATTGTCAGTGATCAATATTGTAAACGATTAACTGAGTACACGGTGTGTTAGGAAGTACTCATAAAATATATTTAAAATTGTGCTTAATTAGTTGAACGCAGTTGTCGTCATATTACTTATTTACATATTTCCATTTTAATAGCTCTCATTCATCTTTATTTATTTTGGCTGTTACAACAGGTTTGCTTGCTGGTTTGTGGCAATTTCCCAGTCTCTTAGAAGTGGAAAGCTCTGATATTGAACAGAAGAGGGCGCTGCTGTGCAATGAGATCTGCCGAATTCTGGGAACAGGCTTTCCTGAAAACCACGTTCATTTTGTGGGAGAGGTCAAATGTTCTATTTGTCACTATTGCTCTAAAATAACATGTGATTTGCATTATATAAATGGCTCACTGAAACACAATACACTTTTTTTTAAAAAAGTGTTTCATTATATGTGGTAGATACGTATGCTATTCAAACCAATGCAGTTCACACAAGAATAAGAAACCCACTAGGGCATATGAAGATCCATACAAAAAAATATTCCTAAAACATTGTTCATCTGTCAGCTATTAAACATGTAATTATAATATTTGAACACATGCAACAATACACACACAGACAGGTCGATCATAAGTATTTATCTTTGCAGGTGGTTCACATCTTCTCACACATCCATCAGACATATGTTGTGTACAGTGTGCATTTAAATGACCAGAGCTGTGAGAACCTCAGTGAAAACGCTCAGTGGCTCAGCAGATCAGCTTTAATGGAGGCAGCAGTTTCAACAGGGGTGAAAAAGGTCAGCTTGTCTCAGCCATGTTATTTTTAATCTTGGAACGTTGCGTGAATGAAACATTAAATAATTCCACTACTGTCACTTCTGTTGCAGATTTTGAAGCTTTATGATTCAGTGAACAGTAACAAACATCCAACTACAAATGTAGTACAATTTGTATTAGTCTTTAGATGTACTGTAATAGGTTTTAATTTTTGTATCTTTTTGTTAACAGGAAACAAAAAAGAAGAAAACAAATGATTTGAAGAATAATGTGATATCCAGAGGCAAAAATTCTGCAGCTAAAAATGACAGTAAACAACTCTCTCTGATGTCTTTCTTCAAAAATACCAAAAAGTAAAACTATTGTGAAGTGTGTCCTTCACAATATTTTATGGATAAGAAACAATAACTATTGTTTTTAGAGATTATGCAGGCATACATGTGTTTGGTGGCTCTGACTCTGTATCAGTATTATAATGTTTTACATAATAAAGATCTGAAAGTGGGAGTGTGAATATAAAAGACAAACATGATCGAAACCAACTTTTTACAATTTTAAACTGTCTCCCACATGCCACGGTCCAAAGTTCGTTTACTGTAGTATAAACATTTATGAATATAAACCATAAGCTTCTTCATCTTTTGCAAATAATAAACCCGACAACTATTTATATATATATGTATTTATAAAAAAAAAAAAGATGCACTCTGTCTCCCCCTAGTGACAAAAAAGGAAACTGCAAAATATAATCGGATAGTGTCCTCAAAAGGTCTTTGAAGGCGTTTTCCATGTGTCTACTTTCGTTCCGTTGTTTTCTTTTGTTTAATTTTTTCATTTTTTTTTTTCATATCAGTTTCACAACATTTTCTTTTCAAAAACAAAAGTCGCTCTCTTTTACGACGAGCCAACGCCTCTGTCGGTCTAATGTCCATGGTTGTAGCCTGTGCGGCTGTATTTCGTTGATTGTCTGATCCATCCTTCCTTAAACCTAACCCTGACCCTTGGACTGAAGTGTGCCGTGTTTTTTCTCATCTCTGACACTGGACTGGACGCCGTGACAAACTTTAGTCTGTGTCCGGTGGTTTCGTTGAGACTTCAGACATGACTTCCGCGTGGCAAAGCTTCCTGTCGTGGTACCAAGGCATACTGGAGAATGGAGGTATTGGACAATGTAACATGAAGCGGAACTTGTGTAGTCTATAATCTGTCAAAAGTTATATCTAAGAGTTTATATGTACTTCTAGCAAAGTCACGCGACCTGTAGGCCGTTGCTGTAGCTGCAACATAATTTACTTCACATAAACTACAAATGATCAATGAATCTGATTTCATTGAATGACTTAGTTATGATAATAAAAGTAGCTTACAAAGTTTGTGTTACAGGTTTGTAATACAAACGAGTACGCTGCAATGATGATGATAATCATCATTTCACTAGTCACTCATGTTATGTTCACTATGACAGTCCTATGTATTCAGTGGATCTTCCTGTGGCCAAATTAGATTTTAATTGTACATGTATTTACAGACAGTATGCTATATCCAGTTGTTTTATGTCAAGTAAATCATCCTAAAGTTTAGCCTAATCATTTTTTGCTCCATAAACGTGTGAATGTTTCAGACAAAAGGACAGATCCCTGGCTGCTGGTCTACTCCCCTGTCCCAGTGGCACTTATCTTCCTGCAGTACCTGTGTGTGGTTTGGGTCGGCCCAAGACTCATGAGACACAAGGAACCCATTGACCTCAAAGTTGTCCTCATTGTTTACAACTTTGCCATGGTTGGCCTCTCTGCGTACATGTTTTATGAGGTAAGATAGTTGTCCAAGGGAGCTGCAGTGATTAATGAACTAATAGTGGTTAGTTGAGTATGATTTTTTTTTTTGATGGTTTGAGAATCATAATCTGGACTACAGACTCACCTAAACACCTGTAAAAGAAAAATAAAAGGAGAATTTCTGATATTCATCAGTAATAAAAAGTGAATATTTTAAATTCGTAAATATTCTGTATTTAGAAGCCTATGGTCTGATATAAATTATCAACCAAATAAAGGTTGATAATTTATGTTAAAAGTCTCTTAAAATGTACGGTAGAAATAATCATTTGACTAGTCAAAGTAAAACACCAAATCAACAACTAAAATTATAGTTGCAGCAAAATTATTCAATCAATTAGACAAAACATTGAAACTGTAAATAATTTGACAACATCTTCACAATTGTGTTACAGTTCCTGGTTACGTCCTGGTTGTCTAGCTATAGCCTGCTTTGTCAGCCTGTTGATTATAGCACAAATCCACTTGCAATGAGGGTAAGTGACTTTGTTGCCTTAAGTCTCAGTAACTCATATTCCATTCATCTGATCCAGTGATTTGTACAATTTATGTCAGATGCCCTTAAAGCTTATACTATTAACAAGGGTTTTAGACTTTACTTGAACTTTTCTCCTTTATTTCTAGATGGCCAGAGTGTGCTGGTGGTTTTTCTTCTCTAAAGTCATAGAGCTTAGTGACACGGTACATTTGTTTATAAATAAATTCAAGCACATTATTCACAGTACACCTTAATGCTACAAGTTAAAGCAAGTGTCGTCATCCACAGATATTTTTCATTCTGAGGAAAAAGAATAACCAGCTGACGTTTCTTCATGTCTATCACCATGGCACCATGATCTTCAATTGGTGGGCGGGAGTTAAGTATGTAGCAGGAGGACAGTGTAAGTTTCCCAACATTTTAGTCATAAATAAATAAATTGCTCCTTTAAGGCATGTGCTTACGTAAACCTTTTCCCACAGCTTTCTTTATTGGTCTAGTCAACACCTTTGTCCATATTATTATGTATTCATACTACGGACTAGCCGCCATTGGTCCTCACATGCAGAAGTATCTTTGGTGGAAGAAATACTTGACTTCTCTGCAGCTGGTCAGTGACAAAAGCCTCAGTTTAAGCCAGAATTAGTGGAACACATTTTCATTTAGTCTTTTTTCTTGATTTCAGACTCAGTTTGTCATGTTCCTTTTGCACACGGGCTACAACCTCTTCGCAGAGTGTGACTTTCCAGACAGTATGAACATTGTGGTGTTTGGATACTGCGTCACTCTCATTATCCTCTTCAGTAACTTCTATTACCAGAGCTATGTCAACAGGAAGAAGCAGAAATAAAACTGTCAAAAGGACTATGGATGTTGCATGTTGTATTTTTATTTTACTTCCAGCTTCAGTACCCACAGTAGACCAGTAGAGGGCAGCATACACCTATGATCCGAAACCACCCATATTATAGGGTGACCGTCTGTCAAATTTACATAAAAAAAGCTTTTTTTTTTTCTCTATGGGTGTACTGGCTTTCAGGGTTGTATTATGGGGTCATCTATTTGTACTCCAATCTGTCTGTGTTATGATTTATAAATAGAAAATCCTGTGGTATTATTGCTGTTATTTATTAGCTTACATTTCTACATCCATCCTCCCTCCATGTCCCACCACATTCAACAGTTTGAGGTGCTGAATCCATTTACAATATAATTAGATTTTCCAAGAAACTCAAAAGCAAGAACAAGAATTCTTTAAATATTTTATTTCATAATTCGAGAGACATTCAGCAATGTTGTAAACAAACTGTACATATTATACATATATATTAAAGGTGAGTTTTGCTGCACCAATGAAGAATTCATTGTCCCAAAGCCTCATCCGAAATCAAAAATAAAATAAACTTTTCACTGCTAAAAACAACACAGCAAAATTGATATAATGTCTTACACTTCAGTCCAAAATACATTGGAGGTTGTGGGTTGGAGAGTGAGCCAGGCAAGGGCTATGTACCAGTAAAAATATCTGCACATGAACACAGTGGTTAAAACATGATCTTACTGTTAATCTTAATATTAACACCAGTGGGAACACCAACCATTGTGTAACACTTCAGTGAAACCAGCGCTACTTTTCAATTGATCTGTGACTATTTTTAATGCACTTTTTATTACACTGAGACTGTTGCCATAGTTGCTTTTATCATTTAACTCTGTATTTTATTTTTGTGTCATTGTGAAAGTGCGTGTTTAATTTTTGTCCCAGGAGCCATATTGAGTACTTGAGTTAATGCTACATTGTGAGTATAGAGTCCTCTGCCCCAGTGCCTCATGTCTCTGTGTAGACAGAGGGCATGTGGTTCAGGCTGCGGTCGAAGCTGCCCACCTGGAAGAAGATGCTCTCATCTGGGCCCGAGGAGAACTGGCATCCTCCTCCTCCATGGAGCTCCTGGCTCATATTAAAGCCTAGAAAATGAATGTATGCTTTGAGTAGATTGCATTTTTTAACTTTACCTGTGATGATCTTTTCTAAAAGTCAGATCCTTCTCACCTATGCCTGTGTTGCCCGTTGACATGTGGAAGCCATTGTGCTGATGGGAACTGTAGCTGTGGGAATCTCCAGGGATGTGGACACCACCGACTGCCTGATCCATCCTGTAGGAGTCTCCAAAATGGAAGCAGCTCTGGAAACTGGCCTGGTACTCTAGGGCAAGGCAAACATTATGACGATGTATTAGTTTAGAAGTTACCCGAATATTTCTCTTAAAACATTGAGTGTTACAACTGTACACAGTATTCATGCATCAGCTTCCTCAGAAAACCACCTAGAGGACATCATGTGTCCCCTTTGTCCCAGTTTGTACTCTCAGATTGACCACAGGAGAAGCCATAATGGAGGAGCAGATTTTCCTGCAGTGTTTCTGCGTAACTCTGACCACACAGTGGTTACACAGACGTGTATGGGCAGATCTCTACAGAGGGAGCTCTGTTTAAAACATTACAAACCTCTGGAGTGACAGTTGAGCCTGCTGTGTAAGAACTGAGAGACCGCTGAAAACATGAGCCAGCATTTTGCCTCACTGGGCTGAAAGAGAGGGCTTCCTGCGGTGGTTTCCTTTGCTCTGTCTCTATGACACATCTCTGTCCTGACAAAGCTACACTGCTCTACGGGACAACATCCTCCAGACGCCTTTCATGTGGCTGTGCGCGTGTGCGTATGTGGTAAAATCTGTGCTGCTAAAAACACAACATGTTAGAGGCACTGTTATCTCTGTGCCAAGTATTTATACTGAGGAGGAGTTCTTAGCACATCACCTGTCACAGAGAAGTGTAAGGATATTGAAGTGAAACACCAGTAGTAAAAACATTGTGTCTGGTCCTTGGCCTTGAGCACATTTCCTGTTGGAGAATGAAGCGTGTTCTTGTTATTGTTCTGTCTGTCTCACCGTCATTGGCTGGCTGCAGCGCGTAGTGGCTGTAGGGCTTGTGGTGCGAGTGCACGTGCTGTTTGTCGAGAGGAGAGGGGGGCGTCCCGTTGCTCTTCATCCCTGGAGACAGGAGCGGACCTGACACCCTGTAGGAGACGCACACACCGTCAGTTAGTTTAGAAACCCAATCACACGGCTCCTGCTTCTGAGAGCTAAATCAAAGTCGAAGCTCCATGCGACCCACTAACCACATGATCCAACAGGCCGAGCAGCCAGTGATCTTAAGCACACATGAAATGAGCCAGGCGTGTGGAAACTCTGGCTCCCCTCATATAATGGTCATCCTACCACATATAATGATCTTAAGTCAACAAACACAAGAGTGGCATTCAAGTGTAACTGGCCCCCTCCTGCACTTTCACACAGGATCAGCACCATAAAGAAAGTTCAGGCTTTGAGGCAATGAGAAGAAAACATGTTCACAACCACCAATTCCCCATATGTGGCAACGCTTATGTATCATCTTGCACTGATCTTTATTTTCAAATACAAGTTTATTCCAGCTGTTATATGAAGTGGTTATGATATGGGAAAATTGTATTCAGAGACATAAACACCATTGCACTCACTGTCTAGTACCTTTACAGTTTTTGTCTGTGTCAGCATCTTGTAAATACATCCACAGTAGCCAGGCCCAATTACTCTGCTGTTATGGCAATGTGCAACAATATTACATTCTGAAATTTGTTTTACCTTTGAGAGTTCACTTTTATTAAACTGGCTCAGAAACACTGGGGACCATATGGGATTTATTAAGATAAAGAAAAGTTAGATATAGACGCTAACAATGAGCTCAAAATGATTCAATAAATTCAAGTACACATTATATGGTACTATGGCCCAGGTTTTTAAGCGATAGGCATACCGAACTTTTATAACTAGCCAATCAGCAATCAAAATATTCAACCCAACTGCTTATTGCTCGTGACTGCAAATGAGGAATGCCAACACATAAAAATTGGTGCCCTGAAAACATATGGTTTGCAGTAAGCGCTATATAAAAGTGATGACAGGGAGCTGCTACAGGGAGCCAGTGGAGCGGCGTAAGACTTGGCAGGGGTCAGAAACAGAGGTGGCAATTAACATAAGCATACTGTGTGTACAACCATTTACTTTGACTGTTGAGTATTTCATGATATGTGCTGTGATGCGACCCACTTTTCATGTGTAATTCTGATGATACTTTGCAGTTGAAAATTCCCTGGGGGTGTGAGGCTAGTTGTAGACACTGCTCTGTCTGAGGCTTAGTCTTTAATCTGATCCTTTTTTTTTTAAACACAATCTGACTACAAACACTGACTATTACAACAGGTGAGCTGATCTGTGCAGTTCCATTTGTGATGTTCCTTCTCAAATAACATTAGTCACCAGCTAGTCAACATTAGCCAACAGTTTCTCAGATTAGTCAGTCTCATCTTTTTATCAAAAATCAAAAACCTGAACAGGACTATGAACACTCAGATTCATCACACAAGCTCCTGAAAATAACCCTAACTATTTAGATCCATTTTGTGTTTTTTCTTGAGTTTTCAGACAATCTTAAAATGTTTTCAACAGTATTTGATGATGTGGGAATTGTATCACCATGCATTTTGCCATACAAATACATGTAGAACACTCCCAGCGTGATTTCACTGCAAAGTATCAATAAATAAAAGCCAAGATAATAGTCAAAAAGTTGCTTAAGAGTTCTTCAACAGTAGGTTAAGCATAACTTTTAACAGAAATGTAATTTTTCAGAGTCGGGGCATCTTGTATTTATATCCCTGACTTTACAGCATACTAACATTAGACAAAACCTTTAATGCTTAATGCACTCATTTAACAAAAAGGGATTCTCAGGCATATTTTGGGTCAGTCCGACCTGATCCAGTCCATAAATACAGGACAATTAATATGCACATTGCTGCACACTAAGAGAGACACCAGAAGTCATAAACAAATATTTAACTTGATCTGTATCCTAAAACTAATCAAAGTGACATATTTTGGTTACACTTTATAATAACTCCACCATACGTAGCCTTAATAAATCATGAAAAGACTTAACCAATAATGAAAAGAAAAATGATTAAGAATGAGTCAGGCTTTGTAACTGCTTAATTAATACCATAAGTCATAAATGAAGTAGTTACTGAGCCTGAATTATTATTAATAAACAATTCAATATAAATATAGCTGCAAGCAGCAATGATCGGCCCTCCTGTGCACCTACACCGTGCCCCACAAACACCACACACACCGCACACTGCAAACGCCGTGCACCGCACTAACCCTAATACCCAAAAACCCCAACTATGACTCTAACCCCTAGCCCCAACCACAATGCTAGGCGTAACCCTACACGTAACCCTAAGCTTAAGCCTAACCCTGATCTTAGCTCCGACCCCAACCCTAACCCTTACTCTTAACCTAACCCTGCCATTTTCAAAATTTTGGCGAAATTGAAGACTGAGCTCCTGGTTCAGATGGACAGACTGGCCAGATCAGATGACCTGGTGTTTGTGCTGGCTGCCTTCAACCTGCTCTGGTAAATCACTGCATTATTTAGACAATATTGTGAGGCAGTTAGCACTTTCACCTGACAGAAAGAAGGTCCTGGGTTCGACTCCAGGGCAGTGCTCAAATAGAAAACACTTTGTTCCATGTTGTGATGTCTTATGTGCAATATGCATATGGTAATACTGTGTTTTTTAAATCCACAAACTCCAAACTCCCACAAGAATAATTTTAGTCTTAAGCTTGCAGTCCAAAACAAAGTTTCTTTGGATCTAATCTGCAAACTGGGCCCTTGCCTGCTCCAACTCTTCACTGACCAGAGTGCTGTCCTCCAGGGGTGTTAGTTCCTGGACCTGACTTCTTTCCTCAGGGTTTGAGGAGTCCTGGAGGTTACAAGACACCAGTTGGGTGTTCTGTGGCTCTTGACCGCTCCCTGTTGGTGTGGGGCAGATCAGAGCCTCCAGGTCGAAGTCCTCATTGTAGAGGTGGGCGTCATCCTCTAATGTATAGAGGTGCCAGGGCTTTTTTGAGAAGGTAGTCGAGCTGTCCACGTTTGTGTGCATCTTCACCAGTGTCCTGAGAAGTTACGAGCCAAAAGTGTGCCTTTTTATAGGATAATTAGTAGAAGAAGAAATAATAATATTCTGATACAAAAAAGTTACACTTATTTTGGCCAACAAACTATACATTTTCAGAAAGCTCTGGCGCATTCCCATGTCATGGTGAGGGTCTCTGGTCGCTAAGGGCGAGTCACGTCATTTCACTTCCCGTCCACTAGGAGCATCGTTTTGCGATACTAAGAGGCCCTTCACCAGCTTCTGGCACTTGGGCCTAATGAAGGTATTATAAAGTAGCATAATATGAATTATAAAGTAATGCCCATTTTTTATTTGGTATACAGTATTGCCCTGTATAATTCCACATGTGTGTCCCAGTATTTGAATCTCTAGCTCCCTCTGCATGTGCTTCTTGAGGATGGAGGTCTTAGCAACTGTGGCTAATCTATGTCTTGGCCACTGTCCAGCGCACAGCCATGTGTTCCCGCGGAGAGCAGCGGTCCCTCGAGAGTTCCTGTCAGCACAAACTCAGGAAACAGTTATACCGTTCATATTTTTACAAGACGCCTCTATGTGCAGCTAAAGTGAATCGTGGGTAATCACTGCCAGCCTGCACATTGCTGCAGTAGCATTAGTCTCCTCAGGACCAAGGCATGAGGGGTATCTTTCATTTGCCACTTAAATCTCTCCTGTGATATCCATCTGTACGTGCGATGCAGTATACCCCACTTCACCCCAGAGCCCACCCACTCCTGTACATCGTGCCATATCTGACCTGATGGGGGGATTTTCAGGTAAGGTCAAAAAGGCCTCTTGTGCAGGCCAAGGTCACAGTGTAGGTTAATTTAGTTCTTGTGTAGCTCTAGTTTGGACGTGCTTTTAAGCCTTAGTATAGTCGTGTTTTAATCTTGGTTTAGTTCTGGTTTAAGATTTTGAGTAATTTATTGTTGCAGGTTTTGTTGTTCCAGGTGTCATTTTCATTACCTGGTTGATGTTAGTTCATTTAAATGTGTTCCCTTTGAAAATGTAGTCATTTGGCTTCATGCAAAAGTGTTTCTAAACTTCTAAAGCAACTTCTCCAAAACTACTCCATATTTGACCTGAGGATTCCCCAGTGTTGTGAGGTGTATCCATTGATAGAATGACTGTAATGAATACTGAGCAGGTCTTGGGGTTAGCACATCTCTGGACATGTAGACTGCACCCCTGTGTGCTCTCTGTAGTGCGATGAGGTAACTTTGTCTTTTGTTGGATTAAGAAGGTGTCAGAGGCGATGTTCTTGTAGATTTTCAAACAGACTCTGAGTCTGTCATGGACACATTCTGTAACACTGCATCAGTATTTTCTCTGTGAGTAATATGGAAGAGCTGACATCATTCTGGGAAACACAGCTTCAATCCATGACTAAACTGCAGCAGGACAAAGTTTGCCTAAGATGACCATATTTTATGTAAAATTTATTGCCATATGTTTCATTTTAATTTGAGGAATCTCACTATCTTTTTTAGTTGTTGTTTGGGACAAGAACCCGAGAAGACAAAGTGCAAGGTCTCATCTACTTTTCTATGCTGTACATATAACTTCAGTTATATGTACAATATGTATTTGAGACTGAGGAGAGTGATGACTGAGAGTGCTCTGCTCCTCGTCCGTCTTCTATCACCTGAAGCCGACGGTCCCAGGAGGGCCTTGGGATGAGCCCTGCCCCCCCTCTTGTGTCCTCAGTGCAGCCGAAACTTAAGCCCCACTGATGGATGACAGGGGCTTCTTTGGCACACATTGGTGGGAACACTTCTGGTTTGACTTAACAGGCTAATGCTATGCCTGAGAGACAGATAAGAGCATGATGCTAAAGCTAAGCTAAAGCTAAGCTGGTGCCTAGGGCTGCATTGTGAGGGGTTTTCGGGCCCCGGAAAGCTTTCCGTCAGTCCGAGAAAGATAAGTGTACAGAACAGGAATGATCCCACCTTAATAACAATCATTTCTGCAGGAATTTCCCATTCCAAATTATTTATAAAAAACATTTACTTTTAAGCAGTGATATTTCCTATTTCCGATATTAAAGTTGAAAAAAACTGCCTGTATTTAATCTTACCAACTCAACCCTCAACTTTACACTAGCAATAACCCGTGATACTAGTTACATTTAAAGTAACTTTTACTTCCTCAATCCTCTTCTGTTTTCTGCTGCGATCAGCCCCTCTGTATGATCATGTGGAGCAGGTGACAGAGAGGGGTTAAGTGCAGTACACGTCTGTTAATGTCCTTCTGTGCTGCCACTCTAATCCTGTTAGCCTGTGTCAATCACTGCACATATCAGACCAGCGCAGACTAATATTTACTCGGGCTCTAATACCAAAACTCTACTAAAGGCAGCTGTAATTATGTAACCACAGACGGCAGGGCAGTGAATGACAACATTTAGCAGTCTCTCTGTGCATAGGCCGCCATGGTGGAACAGCCAGCCCTTAGCACCAGCCATACCGATCAGCAAATGTATTTTATCTGGCATATTGGAATATTAGCTTCGGAAAAATGACACTGGTATTTGCAAAGTGAGTCTAAATGGGCCATTGGAGCCAAAGAAAACACATTTAGCTATGAGGTCAGAGGCTGCCACACTAGAGGCGGGTTGGTTTGATAATTTTGTCAAAATGTTTAATGTCCCACTAAACCGTTTGGGAAAAACAAGTGCGGCGCTTATATTGACTTTGGCAGCAGGCTGTGTACTTAGGGCTTTAAACATGTAAATCAAAAGCTCCATCTTTATGTAGATGTAAGTAGACGTTTCATGCCCAACTCATTCAGTCACACACCAGCTTTAAACACCAGGCACGACGGTGTGTGTGCGCCTTTTTCCCTATTCATGTGGGGACTCACTCTGTCACTGGAGCTTATTGGGAATGCCTGTTTAGAGTTAGAGGGAAACCGTATGTGATGAGTGAACTAACGATACTGAACAAACATGTGCGTATCTTGGGAAGCATCTAGATTGAAATCAGGATATTTGGAAATGGCTAAAGTTTTATTGGAGGCTTGTCATCACAGCACATGCAGAGAGAATTTAAGTGAGAACCGCAGTAGGAATTTTTCTCATTTGGTTTAATGTTTTCTTAAGTTACATTTGAAGAAGATTGATATTCTGATTGCTAACCACATGCATGCACTGATCCAGGTTTATGGGCACAAATGCATGAAAACACTTAAGGTTCCTCGTCAAGGCCAAAAGGAACAAATCTGTACCTCATTTCCAATATGTCACCCTGAGTACGGGGCCCGTTCGCTTTCTATTGCACGACTAACACTTGTTATTCTGAATGCTAAGGAGAAAAAACCTACACAGACCGCAATGAAATTTTTGACAGCGATTTCCTCTAGCATTTCAAGGGTTGTAGCAGCACTTTACGTCCAAATACTCGCGGGCCGCCCTGACATCTCTGAGAGGTCCTGGGACTGTGTGTTTGCACTGGACAGCTTCACGCACAAGTCTGATGTAATTATGCGAGTTTCCTCAATTAGTGTGTTTCAGCTTCTTTGACTCACACACACTCCCGCACACAAGCTGATGCACCACTACAAAAGAGAAACAAGCCATCAAGATTTATTCTGTTATAGATTTATCCTGAACAGATTGACATAAAACTAAAATCACAGAGCAATACAGATATCTATAGAGTTTCTCAAACTGGGGTGAGTGAACAAATTCTTCACATGATTTAACAAATGATTTAATCTGCACCTACTTGTTATTATTAAATGCTTTACCTGGAATGTTCTACAGTATGGCTTTAACCTTATTTTTTCACAGATACATACAGGTGACACCACCAGGCTGTCTGTTATCTTTGTTTAGAAAGGTGACCACATTTTATTTTTAGCAACAAAAACAACTGTACTTGAATCAATAAAAGATAGATTAAAGTTTAATGCCATACTGTGGAACATTGCACACAAAGCAGTAACATCTCAGTGAAGTCAAGCAGGTATCGGACCCCCAGCCCAGACTAGAGGAAAGATGCAGGGGTCATTTTGGCTAAGTCCTTTTGAAGTCCAGTTTAAGACCTCCTTTGGTTTTATTAAAATAGTAATGTTGGGTATTAAATGATCAGAAGCAGCACTAAACTAATCACTAGTGTGAGCAGCAAAGCCAATGGTAAACTGTAAAAGTCCTTTCAAACCTCTCCTCATGTGACCAATGTATTGTTTGCTCCAGTACACGTTGTGCCTCCTTGGACTCTGAAACTCTCCTCTGGGAAATTCACTAATAGGAAACACGCAGCTCACACACCCAAAAAGAGGTGCATGTCCTCCAGTACATAACAGTTTTATTTTTTTTCTTTTTGTAGTTTTATTGTTGATCTTATTAAGTCAAGCCATTTTAATTTCAACCATCCTTTTGCAGTTTATTTAATTACTCTTTCAGGTTTTATTAGTTGCTTATTTAACATTTTCCCAAAAGATCCTGAGTAACAAACCCCAGATGTGATGTAATTTGAATATAGCACTGCTTGATTATACCAGAATACCTCAACTCAATATAACAATTATGGACAAATAAAACAATATGCTGTGTTTTGGGATATCTGACTGAGTTCTTTGGCCTGTTTTTGTGTCGGGTAATTTGAGGTTTATTCTCCATGGGCAAAGCAAAGAACAGACTCGTATTCATAATCTGTAGGACTAATTATGTGAAATAATAAACAGAGAGATATTATGCATTCACACCTATTTTAGAATGAGTCATGAAGCACAAAAGTATTATCAGTGCAGACAGGGGACTTTGTCAATACAGATGACACTGCCAAATATAGTGTGTGTCACTGTGACACCTCAGTGACCCATGTGTTCACTTTTGGGAGTGAACTCAATCACTATTCAGTAAAAGTTCCTAAGATTTGGATAAGGAGATTTTGTTCTTATACATTATTTATGCTTAATCAGTAATAACAGAGGAGGGTAGTACTCAGTGCATTTACGTTTTAATAAAATTGTACATCTCTGAGTAGTTCAGAGATGTATAGTTTACTCCTATTTAAGTAATATATTTCACTATGTAACAGAACTCTTACTTGAGTAAATTGCGTCAGTTCTCAAGGGGCAATTAAATTATTATTTGAACATTTGTGTCTGTTGCACAGCAGATATGATGATTATTTTCATTTGTGTGATCAGTCCTTTGAAAATGCCAGATTATTTAATGTTTTGTCCTGCCAATTACATTCAGTTCCAATTATAAATCAGATGCTACGTCCTGACAGTTACTGCCAAAGTTTTCCCAAACACCACTTTATACTTTTACTTGAGTAATATTATTTTGAAGTAAGGGTACTCTTACTTGACTACAATTTCTCTCTACTCTACCCACTTCTGCAAAAGCCTCTTTAAGATCACTATGGATCACTATTTTCTGATAAATGTTTTGTCTTTTTACAGGAATTGAGGACATTTTAAGTAGTCATTCAATTTAATAAAAATGTGACCAATAAAAATAGTAAGATTCAATGTTCAGTGTGGACTGTTCCCACACAATTCATCATTCACTACACAGAAGTGTGTAGAAGTGTGGTCTTTTTATTTCTTGGTTGCAAAACATTAAGAAGGAGAATGTATATCATAAGGCAAAGTCATAATATTAATTTATTAGATTCTTCCTGTGTGTGTCAGTCAAAACTATTTACATTTGTGATTATAAATGCAACATGTCATCTTGTAATATAGAGAGAGGGATTGAGGGAAACACATGACCTCACCCCTCAACCACTTTTGGCACCATATTATGTCATGAGATGTGTTTACATAGCGCAAAATATTCTTATGGAAAAATGTACTGTTTCGGCGGTATTGGACACTTCATTTAACACACGGAGCTAAATCCTACACATAATAAAACCTGTATTTTAACAGTACAAGTGTATTTTACTCACCCATCTCTAGCGCCCTCCATAGGGGTGAGGGGGGACAGGTGCGGGCTGCCCATGTCCCGGTCCAGTCTGTGGCGTTGGGACAGTTCTGGGCCGGAGGGTGCCGAGGGGGACAGGAGCTCTGCTGGGGCACTGATTGGGTGATGGGGGTTGCTGGAGCCAGTGTACAAGCCTGAAAGACAAACAAAGCTAATTTAGTAAAGGTGTCGTACAAACTTCAGGGGCCTGCGCTGCGTCGTCTCTTTGAGCAAATTAAAAGTCATTTCAAGGCAGCGGGATTTTGTTTTGACATCCTTCATCCAATCAGAGAGCGGTGCAAAGTGAAATGTTCTGTGTTTGCGCTGGTTGTAATTTAGGGTACATTGTTTGTACTGCCATGGGGATTGGCCTCGCTTGTCCTTACAGCTGTTTGTTCTTATTACGCTATAATGAAGTAAAATGTTACATATGTTTCAGCAGGGACTTTGAACAGTGGAGCATTTAGGAGCAATAAGGTTAGTGGATGGCCTCTGTGTGTGTGCTGTGCCTTTGGTTATACAACATGCAGCGTGTAGTGGGCATAAGAAACATCTGTGCTCTCTATTGTCATTGAGCCCCTGAGAACTGAATGGCGATAAAACAAAAAGTAATTGATGTAAACAGTAGTAATATTTTCATGAATTTGATCTTAGATTGAAGACATAGGCCTAATTCAGCAGAAGATGCATTTGTATGTAGAAATCACTTCATCAGAATAATGGTTGTTGCGACCCCAAATACACAAAATAACATTTGTAATAATACACTGGCAAGATCTGACATCCTTTAAATCAATTTCTTTGGTTCATTGGTTCAT
>NW_026571427.1:0-25000 GCF_026225935.1 Boleophthalmus pectinirostris
AAAAGCCCTGTCAGCTCTCCACAGTTTAGGAGAGCCTCAAGGACTCCTGGGACAGCATCTAGCGTAAGTCTGAACATGCATGGTAATTTGTAGTTGAAACATGATCAGTCACTGGCTTCCCTTTTTAAGGAGGCTTGTAGTTCGTATGGCTGGGGCACGGCAGCTTTGGTGGGCTGCTCGGTCAACCTCATCCCCTTGAATGGTCTTCCACCTATCCTGACATCTACTGGTGTCAAAGGAGGTAAGGAAAGTGAAGTTATCTTTTTTTTTAAATGTATTATAAATACATAATAATAAATAACACAAAATTCTATATTGTGATATTATATTGTGAAGTTATCTTAAACAGAACAATTTGTATGAATGACAAATTACAGTTGGATAATTATGCTTCAGATTACACTGTGGAGGAGCCCTCTGAGACACTACTCATTCAGGAGCTGGAGAGTGGCAGACCAAAACCACTGGTGTTTGTGCTCAATGCTAATCTTCTTGCTATGGTCAAACTGGTCAATTGTAAGTCACTTTATGAGCATTCAAAAATAATCTCTCAAATCACCTAATGATTTTAACCCCATAGTAATTATATGTCTACGATTTGAACCTACTGTATATACATCCATTTTGTCTGGATGACCTTGTCCAGATGTGAACCGGCGGTGCTGGTGCGTAACCACAAAGGGCCTGCATGCCGTGGGGCAGGACGAGGTGGTGGTGCTACTGCAGTGTTCCCCTGAAGAGAAGACTTTCCCCAAAGACATCTTCAGCCACTTCATCCAGTTGTACCGGGACAGCCTCACAGGTTAGAGAAGAGTACCAGCTATATACATACATATTTATACGCTATATTCACTGCCATATAGTATGAACTATATGTCAATGGTTGGAGATGATGAAGACATCAATTGAGCCATGAAGTATTGATCTTCAGTCAATCGGCTATTTCAAGTCAAGGCCAAAAGGGCAGTCGAGCAAAAGGATATGTGACATCCAAGTACGTACCTTGTGAACCTGCTTTTATACTGTGAAAAAATAAAACATATTTGTTTTTAAAAATGCTAAATCTGAGGTAAAAATATGGCCCTGACTTAGTCATGAAAAAAGAGCAAGGTAGAAACAACAAACACCAGCTGATTATATTAAAAGTCCAGGACACCTTATGCAATAAAGGATTTATGGTAATTGTTAAGATTTGATCTTAACCCTCAAAAGAGCTGTACTGTGATTTATCTATATTTATGAACCAGCGAAGCACCCTACTTTTCCTATAATAGCTATAATTGGCAATATAGAGATTTATACTTACAAAAGAAACAATATAAGGGGTACTCAAAGTCTAAAGCAACAAACAAACCACTGGCGTACACCTTTATTTTAGTTCTCAGTTGAGTATGTATGTATGTATGTCCGGCTCTTTTCTTTGTGTGTCCGTAGGAAAGGTGGTGAAGCACTTGTCCCTGTCCCTGTTTGGGAGCACTTTTTTGGGCAGTACAGACCACGCAGGCCTTCTCTACGTCCGTGCCACGCACCAGTCGCTCCAGGGACTACCTCTGCCCAACCAGCCTTACCTCTTCGGCCTGCTGGTACACCGCGCAGAGGTGGCTTGGGCCAAAGCCTTTCCTCTGCGCCTCATGCTGCGTTTGGGGGCAGAGTACAGATGTCAGAAACAGCTCATGGATTTGTGTATTGATTCTTGGCTCTGGTTTTGTAATAATTGGTTTTGTTTTATTTCTCAGTTTACCCATGTCCTTTGTACAGTGTGAGATTTAGGAAACCTTTGTTTGGGGAGATTGGTCGCACTATAATGAGACTGTTAGTTGTAAGTATGACATTTTATCTTATTTTATCTTATTGAACAATTTAAAATAGGTGTCATGCACTCATATAGAAAATATATACCCGGATATCTATAATATCTACAAATATGCTGCAAAACAATAAATATTTTGTATTATGTTTTGAACACAATAGAACATTTTTATTTTTTAAGTGTGATTAAAGTGTGATAGTGGAGATTTATTCTCCTTTTATTCTCTAGCATCTTAAGTCTTACATTTTAATATGTAGGCTCCATTTGCTAGTTTCTACTGTTTAGATTATGCATTTATTTATTGAGTTTTTTATGACAAAATTGCCGGACTTTCGAAATAAAAGGCATTGTATTAAACCCTAAAAGTTACTGTGCATCATTATCACTCTTTTGTCTTTGTTTAGGACTTTAGAAATTATCGTTACAGCCTTCCAACAGTACCGGGCCTCACTGTGGATCTCGAAGCTCAGAGGACATGTATTAAGATACCCACCACCGGCTATAATGAGGTGCCCTGCCATGGATGGTAAATGATTTTATGTACATTTCTCATTATAATAATTATACTTTTTTCCTTTTTCAGATGATGAGGGCTCTAACAAAATCTAACGAACATGTGCTGGCCATTGGGGCGTGTTTTAATGAGGGCGCAGACTCTCACCTTATCTGCGTGCAGGGGGACGATGGCCAGTACCAAACCCAGGCAATCAGCATTCACAATCAGCCACGCAAAGGTAGGCTGCTTGGTGCTTCACAATGATATATGGTAGTTTTATTTAGTGATGAGCATGCAGGTGAGGCAGAAATAAAACGCTGAAGTCATGGAAATCAAGGGCAGTAGAGATTCAGTTGTTTGTGATGTTGTGAATATTGCAGTTACCAAATTCACCACTAGATGTCAGTATATGACGTTATTAAAATTAACTGTAGGAGAATATGTCCTTATATACACACTACATGGGTGGAACGCAAAATATCTCATGTTGTAAGTAGGCCTACTATTGACCTAGTAAAGCAAAGCAAACAAAATATTAACTATTAAAAATTACTGAAAAAGATTACAAGAAGCCTACTTTTATTACCTCATACAAAATCTTACATGGATTTTATTATACTAACCAATATAAACACAAACGTAGTATCACGGACATATTAACACAAGTTATTATGTAATTAAAGTACTCAAGTTCATTTTATGAATGGGGATCAAGACAGTAGACTACTTAATTACTACAGAAGCATTCAGCTTTTTGTGCTTAAAGAAACATATTTTATTGTCCGCTGGGCAATTAAACATTGTTCAGAAAATGTACTGGTCTTGTTATTTTCAACCTAACACTAACCCTAAGTAATAAGCAAGCTTGCCTACCGATGACATTTAAAAATATTAATAAATTAACATTGGACTCATAGATGCTTATGTAGAATAATTAAAATCATGATACCAACATTATAACGATTACATAACGTGTGTTCCACTTCTTTACAGTCACTGGATCATGTTTCTTCATCTTCAGCAGTGCCCTAAAAGCCTCTGCAGGATACCTTGCCAAGTCCAGTATTGTAGAAGGTAGGACGTTTTGCATATAGATACACAAATATGGTTCATGTTGACTTAGCCAAAGGCCAACAAGTACTGTACATCATATTTTTAGTAATTCCATTGTTGCTTGATTGATTCAGAGTTCATTTCTATGTGTATGTGTGTTTGTACATTTAAATGACTGTTTGTCCAGGCTTGTCTACCTCAGCGTTTGTCTGTGCTTGTGTCCTGTTTCTATTTTGCTGTCCTCCCCTCTGCCCCAGATGGCCTCATGGTGCAGATCACCGTGGAGACTATGGCAGAACTGAGGCGGTCGCTACGGGAGATGAAAGACTACACTGTCACCTGTGGAAAGCTCGACCAGTCAGAGAGCCAGGAGCTTGTTTGTGTACAGTGGGTGGAGGAAAAATGCAGAATCAATAAGGGGTGAGTGTAAGAGTAGTATAGGTATTAAAGGTTGTGTTATTAGCAGGTTAGTTTAGAGACTTTAAACTCTTTGTCACCATCAATCTTGTTTTCTAATACGCCTCAAATCCCATTTCCCTGCAGCGTTATAAGTCCAATTGATGGGAAATCT
This sequence comes from Boleophthalmus pectinirostris, assembly GCF_026225935.1. Lineage (NCBI taxonomy): Eukaryota > Metazoa > Chordata > Actinopteri > Gobiiformes > Gobiidae > Boleophthalmus > Boleophthalmus pectinirostris. The sequence continues at coordinate 3,931 of NW_026571427.1, forward strand.
ATGGAGTCCATTAATAGTAAGAAATTGTTTCAGAAGTCTGAGTACAAAGAGAATGGAAAAATTATCCGGTGGACAGAAGTAAGAGTGATGCTAAGAAATAAAATAATAAAAAATTCATAAGTATGCTTTAAATTTTTTGTGTGCAATTTTAGGTTTTTTATTTACAAAGGGGAGATCATGGTAAAGGAGACATGCCAGAAACTGCAGAACAAAATCGGCTAACGGAGCGAATAGCCAGAGCATTTTGTTTGGCGCTGTGTCCACACCTGAAACTGCTCAAAGAAGATGGCATGGCCAAACTAGGGCTACGCGTGACCTTTGACCCTCATGAGGTCAGTAACTTCTTACATTTACTACTGTTGTTACCGGTGTTGTTATCTTTTGGATTAATATGACTCATCTGTATTGGTTGTTTTGAAATTATAGATTGTAATCATACTCCCAAGAGCTAGAGTTCCCTATAGACTGTAGAGCTTGGGTTTGAATGGTAAAAAAACTGTGTTACTGGCCAGTTGTGCCAATCATGTAATGTAATAACAAACTGTATACTGTTTAACATCTTAAAATCTCCACTTATTTAAATATTAAACACTGTTGGCCAATAGAATGTCATGATGTAATCTGAAACCCAACAATAAGACTGTGTTTATAGTGAAGAGAATTAGTAAGCTGCAACTGCATTCAGTCTAATTAGTGGTGTGTTTTGTCATTTCAGGTGGGATTTGTGGCTGGGAGCAATGGACAGCCACTCCCAGCTCAGTACCTCAATGCACTGGATAGTGTGCTTATTCCAGTTATACACAGTAGGGGGCGTAAAAGAAGCGACGAGTCTATAGTCATGGAGCTTATTTTTTACATACTTGAAAATGTCACTTAAGAGTTGCATTATGTCTTCCTAACCACAACATTTGAGCTGCCATATGGTTTCAGGGCAATAAAAGCAGCGCATTTAAATGGAAGACTGACCACATCTGATGGTTTGGCCCTTTTCATCCACATTACAACACTGTGGTTTTCTGAGACCACTCTGCCCTTTGACAATCAGGGTATGCATGACACTAAACAGGCCTTTAGATCAGGGCACTGCACTGTAGACGACCTCATACATAGCTGATCATTGATAACACAATGTGTAAAACCTTTAATGAGGGAACACCTCGAACTACATGCAAAGAGAAAAGTGAATGACTTTGAAGTACTGTATGCAGATTTGTAGCTAATTTAACGCACACTGACCGAATGCTTATGAATGTTTTCTTACTGGATGTATTTTACTGACTGCTTCTGCGATGCATTCTCAGCTTGAAATTAAAAAACTAATGAAGTAACTCAATGAAGTTCATTTCATTAAAATATTATAACAAGTACAGGAGTTGTGTAAAGTTTCTCCATAATAACAGCTTTGTTGCATTCGTGTAAAAGATCTAATACTCAACAATATCAATGTCCCAGGGTTTTGATTAAGGGATCATACTCATTTGACTGTCCTCCTTGACCTTGGATGTAATGAGCGGTGACGAGAGGGTGTAGATCTGTTGTCACACATTCCCTCAGCCTCTCACTGTTTTACACAAAGGAGAATGGGCCTCTTGTTTTCCTCCTACTCTTCCTACATGCTTGACATAGCTTGCAAATACTTCTTTTTACACAAAGCACAATGTTTTTCTTGGGCACAATGGCAAATACTCTACAAATCTAAGTCTACAGCATGCGTGAAATACTATCAAGTAATCAAATATAAAAGAATTATGCAAAATTGAATTTATTGGCATTTTAATTAAATATACAACATTCAAAAAAGCATACCAACACAATTAGTCTTTTGCTTGCTTAAAATTATTTACAAAAAGTATTTTCAAGTTTTATATAAACTGTACAGTCATCTGTCCACAGGGGGTCAGGAAGACATGGGGGGGATAAGTAGTGAAAGTAAGGCCACCAGTGTGAGACTGAACTAAGGGCTGTTTCAATATCAGTGAAGAAAATATTAAATAAAAACATCTTCTCTTCATTTATCGTGTTCCTTGTGTGGTTTCCCGACTAAAACACAGCCCAACCACATGTGGGACCCCAACTGTGGAAGTCATCGACCACGTCATTTCCCCACGTTTTAACATTTAAAATTAACAGAAACATTGCCAAAATATTCTTTGGGATCCTTTCTTTTGTTAGATTCTTGCAGTCATTTGTTTTGAGAGTTTCTGTCCAGTGATCCTATGCCTTCTTCATTTTGCCCATGTGAGCAGAGCCATTCTCATAATGAGCAGAGCCATTGCAGGTACCGTTTTCATGAGTCAGACTGTTGCCATTGCTGGTGCTGTTGCCATAGCATTTTGTGCCGTTTTCGTGGTGTTTGCCGTTGGCGTGAAGCACTGTGCCATTCTGTGCCTTAATGGCCTGTTTGGGCAGGCGCTTACCCTTCACATAAGCCTGGATCCAGAAGTTAGAGAAAAGTACAAAGAAGAAGGTGCCATACATCCAGATGAGGTGGATAATGATGGGGAACTGGTAGTTACAGCTGTTCATGAAGTACCACTGTGTGGCGTGAAGTGAGACCAGCACAAACTGAGTCTGTGGCACAAATACAAAACACTTACAGTTACTGCTGAGCCTCATGACATTGCAGGTCAAATTATACACACAGATACATACCAACTGAATCGCAGTCATGTACTTCTTCCACCACAAAAACTTTTGGAAACGAGGTCCAGCAGCAGCCAGCCCATAGTAGAAATACATGATAACGTGCACAGAAGAGTTGACCATGGCATGGAAGGATCCCATTCCACCTGGTTTAACAAAACACACTGTTATCACATTGTTTTGCCCATGCATGTTTGTTGTATTTTAATGTTGATTTTTTACCTTATCTTAATGCATGCCCATATTTTTATTTGATCGTAGTTTATATTATTATTCTTTCTTTCTTTAACCATGAGCTCGGAGCAAGTTTTCTAGTATTTTTGTTCACTTATAATGGAAATACAACTGATTCTGATTCTAAAGATACAACTATTTGCTTTTCTATTAAAAACTTAAACTTGCTATTGATGGATTATAAATGTTTGATTTGTACAAGAAGCGTGCAAAGAGATCACTGGTAATGATTAATTTAACTGGTTATCTAGAGAAAGTTAATGAGTACTTACCAGGAGCATAGCCCACACCCCACCACCAGGTCCATGGCATGAAGGAGTGGTGGAATATGTGGAGGAAAGTAATCTGTCCCTGCTTTTTCCTCAATACAAAGAAGATCTGAAATAGATAAAATGTGATATTTAATCAAATGCCATCATTACTGAGATGATCATATTTGGCAAAAATGTATGAACTCACTGTGTCAATGAGTTCAATAATCTTGGAAAACCAGAAAAGCCATGCTACTTGGACCATCTGCAAGTGTATTTTAGAATTATGTAAAAGAAAAAAAGTTATACCCACAAAATATGCACATATTTAAGAAACCAATAAATTCTTACCCTTAGTGCTTGAGGGCTGTTGGAGGTATCAATTGCATCACATCTCCATGTATAAGTTGTAGCCCAACCAGACATCATAAACTATGAAGTCAAGAGCAGTTAGTTTGGTGTATGTCACAATTACTTATCCAATTTAATCAGATCCTTACCTCATATACGATATATATAGAGAGGCCCACAAGTATGAAGTTATAGACTATCATGGCTTCTTTGAGCTGAAAGGGCTTTCGGTTGGCCATTATGCGAGGTCCCAGGTACAGTACAAAGAACAGGTAGCACATTAAAATTATTGTCATGGGAACTGGACTCTGCATGAGTAGATATGATTTAATCCGTGGATCTGGGGAGATTCAAAATAATATTCTTAATACAGCAAATTCAATTTCTTTTTATTCTTTAGGATTGGTAAAGCACTTGCCGACTCCAGCAACGAGGTGGTTGTAGAGATCCATGGCTTGTGAGCCCAAGTCCTGAATGCCCTGAAGCATGTTTGCCACTTGATTACTAAAGCCCAGTTATCTGCAAGAAACAAACAAAAACACAGCTGTCACTTTTGGATTTAACCTCAACATCTCCAGGACTCCTCATTCCTGATGAAACTGCAATTCATACACTACCACCAAGAAAGGGTTACACACAGATATGGTCAAATCTCAAATTTGTTGAAGTCACACGTGCTCTGTTGTTCAAGGAGGCACTGGTGGTATCTGCAAATTTAGTAGAAGTCAGAAGGATTGGAATGAGATTACAGCTGGGCTCATCCCTCACCAAACAAACACTCCCATAAAATCCCAGGATACTTTGCCAACTCCACAGCCACTCATCCGACATGGCCTGATATCAGAAGGGAGGGGCCACATGGAAAGGGGAGGGCATTCTCCTTGTAAAGCAACACTTTGTGTGGGAGATAGAGGTCAGGACAATACCCTACCACATTCTACACAAAACCATCACAGAACAATGTGGGCACAGTCGGCAAAAAAACATTTTACGACATATTCAAAATATAAATATATTTTCCTTGTAACAGATTCAAAGTATTGTACAGTATGAACACACCATTAGCTCTGTTGACACAAGGGCTCAACCATATCATGTGTAAATGTAAAAAGCCAAGGACATGTAGGGCGTGTCCTCTGATACATTGAGAAGTATTGTTTAGTGCACAATCAATAACACTAGTTTAGTGGTTTCCCTGCCTTGGGAGCCCACCTTGAGCCAACACCTGAGCAAAACCACAGTACAATATTCACAATTTATTTTGCTCATAGAAGTAGTGGGGATGACAAATACATGTTGGGGTTTCCATCCTGTTCATGAGGCAACTCCAATCTTTTTGTCCTTTTTCATGTGGTAATGACCAACTTTGACAGTGCCACTCAGTTGTCCATGTTGTAAATGGGGGTTAAAAATAACAATTTCTCTTGTTTTAACAAATAGATGACATTTCAGAAAACTCTTACTTAAAAACCTGTGGTTGTTATTGAACCGATGTTGTAGGTTTTGGTTCAACAAATGCACCATCATTTCTGTGCTGAGTGCAAACATCAAGGTATCTTGTTCTGAGGAAAAATGCTGAACAGTTAAAGTCGCCAGGTAGTCCCCCGGCTAGGTCAACGGAAACTAGTGTTTGACATCAACTACAGTGAGGTGAAGTTAACGGTATTACACCAGGTCATTCCTACTGGAGGTATGCAAGGTCACATGAGAACAAATGTCACATGTGTGATTAAAGAGCATACATTTTTCTTAAATAGAATGTTACATAATATTGTGACCAACCTCATTTTCAGTCTGTAATGGTCTAATATAAAAATCATGACTTAATTTATGGCAGTAACAAAGATTATAATCTCAACAGTCACAAGAAGATGGTTAGCAACAATAAGCCATTTCAACAACAGCAACTGTAGCTGTGGACACAGCGGCCCAGAATATCACTGAACAAACATTTCTGTTTCCAATCAAAGCCTGCATCACAGTCATTTTAGATCAGCTGATCAGTTGCTACTGTGGAAAGGGGTCAGAAGTCCAAAACTTCCCCATTACTGTAAAATGAGTTCACCAAACAAAGACCGTTGTGCTGTTAACTACCCTATACTATCCTCTGCACTCTGGAAATGCTGACAAAGTGGCTTGTTCACTTTAACTATGACACTGTACTGTAAAAAGGGAGGGGGCTTTCCATAAGAGGGCAGCCCAATGAATCATACATGGAAAATAAAAAAAATAAAAAAGTTAACACAAAAATAGTTAGTTAAAAAGGAAAAAACACAAGACAATGTTAATCCCAAATCCCACTGGGTGAAGTTTCCTAAAAGAGGAAATTGTTTTTATACAAAACTTAAATCCAACACCAAAAGTTTTGAGTGTTAAAAAGTGAACCGTTTGACACGTGAGCCAAAGTCATTCACTTGACTCATGTTGGTTCAGGAATTGAGCAACTTACCAGGCTCAGACGTGTTTCTCACTTAATCCGAGGCCAGGTAGTGTTGGTTGTGGAGTCCTCTGTAGTCCCAGTCGAGAGAAGAAGGGCAGGCAGGCGATCAGCGGGCGGGAGGGCAGGAAGACTGGAGCAGCATCAGCACAGCGGGGCAGCCAGGAAGAGAGAGCGGGAGGGAGAGAAAGAGGAAAAGTAAACTGACGAGCTTGCAATGAGTGGTACACTACTGCGAGTCTCCACCCTCTTTGTCTTAGTGCATGAATAAGAGGCAGGAAGGGGCGGGCAATCTAGAACCAGGACACGACAAGGAGCAGACTGTGAGCTCTGAATGAGGAGTGGGGCTAAAGTGCGACAGCCTCCTTTTAAAAACACATGAATATCCTACCCACCAAACCCACCCAGACATTCAAATTTCGCTCCAGTTTTTCCATAGTTTCTCTTCTCAAGGACACATCCGCCACACATATGGACAGTGGACAGTCCCTGCAGCCGTACAGGGAAGCCTGAGGATACTTTATTACACAGACCAACAGTCAGTGGCAGCTCTGTTATCATGAAGGGGGCTATTGTTTCAGACTAGCTGTCTCTTGTCCTGACCAACAACATGCAAAACCAACCAGAGACATTTTCTTTGTGTCTGTAGGAGTCAACAATTTAAATATTTCTTATATACAATACCTACATCAAGATACAAATACAACAGATGGTATTTAGCTATTGTGCCAACTCATATTTACATTCATGATGAAGCAGCTTATAGACAATAATATGCACTCTCCTAATTCAAATAAATGAATAAATAAAAAAAGATAAGGGTCATTTCAGCTTTGAATGAAACACTGATGATAACCAAGGATTAAACAAGCAGAGTCAGGGAGTGAATGTAGCATTTCTTTTTACCCCATGTTTGAGGTCAGAGCCACACCCACACATTATTCCACACCATTATTATAGTCATATTAGTGGTAACTAAATGAATGTTGGGCTGTACTATATAGTGCAATCAAACTGAAATTACAATTTGAGTTGGCACAATTATCAAAATCACAAAGGCTGTAATTATTTACAAAATAAGAATAAACATTTGATTTGAGAAATCTTGTACCTGTAGTTTAGACCTCTACAATTGTTTTATCAGTTCATATTTCAGTATTCTGAAGTTGTTTACAAGGTGCACTCTGAACAGAATCTCACCCTTTAAATATGTTTTGCAGCTCTAATACAAAAACATGTCTCAATTTGATTTTTCTCCCAAAATCGTGTAGCCTTTACTCTTTAGATTACAAGTAATCTGAGATGGTAAATGATCAGACCAATACTAAAAAGAGGGCAGATGCACAGAGTGTAGAGCCTGGAAAATTACTGGATCACATATAAACAATTTAATGTCCCAGAACATCTCAATGTTTAAACTTATTTATACAATTATGGATGCACCAATCCAATACTGGTATTGGATATCGGCACTGATCCAGAAATATTTGCTGGATCGGATAGATATAAAAATATTGGTTCAGCTGAGATCCTGGTTGGACTAATAAACTGATCTAATACGACTGTTTACTGATCGTAGATGGCCCAAGCAGTCCCATAATGTTTTAAGTTGGCTTTTTAAAAATAAAAGTTTTTTTTCTTGTTTTTAGGGGAAAAAAAGCTATTTTCAGTCTCTGCACTGGTATCATTTCATATTGGGTATTGCAGATACTTAAAGCTATAGCATCAAAATCTGTATAAGAACTGGAAAGGCTGGATTGGTGCATCCCTATATACAATGCTGTTTCTTAGTAATTTGAACAGTAAAGAACTGTACCAAGTAATGTGTGTTTTAAATTTGTGTTTCTACTCTGGTATTGGTTGAAATTAGGTATCGGCAGAAACTAAACTAAACTAAACTATCCAGAAGCCAAACTCAAAAGGTTGGATGGGAGACATTGTGAGGACTAACTGCTGAACTTTGCTGTACCTGGATGACACCTTAGCCCACACAGGTGAGATTGCCATTGTAAATCTTTTGCACAGTCTCCAGAGAGACAGACCAGACCAGTTCTGCAAGTAGACTCAGGAGTAGGGGCAGCGCTGAAGCATTAAAGCCCCTCCCCTAAAATACCAAAACATAACAGTCTAGTAGAAACAGGCAAATACTATCCCAAATATGATCGCAATCTTGCATGGTGACACCAACACCCTTCATACTTGCACTTACACACAGAAATGCCACCGATTGCGTGCTTTGTGATTGTGACTACCACAATACTACACATGTAGACACATGTGGAATGAGCAATAACAGATGCATATGGCAGTTAGGGAAAAAGAAAAAAATAATCAGAACCGATACCAGTGTAGAGACTGAAAATATAATTTATTTCCTTTAAAACAGAAACTGCATATGGTAAAAAATACGCTTTGTAACCACAGAACAGATTTACAGAAATACAAGTTTAATATTATGAGAAGTTTTGGGCCAGCATTGACAAGTAAAACATCTTATTACACCAATTAATATAGACTAAAACGGGATAACCGCTGAACTGGATCTTATCTTGGATGCCGATATCTGATCCACCAAAATTTTCAAAATCGGTGCTGAGTGAAATCCTAATCAATGGAAGTGCATCTGTCCAACAGCTGTTTATGTAGCACTGTGCACTTAAGAGGCGGCTAAGTGAATAAAGTCCCTTAAGGCTGAAAACAATAACACACATTCCTTTCAAGTCTATGAGATGACTACATCTCTAGAGGGTACATTAGTCACTGCTGCCTCTGGAAGAGTTCCCTCACCTGACGCTCAGTCCAGTTATCTTCAAAACAGTGGCCATAGATAACTATACTATCTATAAGATAAGCACCAACAAAAGGAGCGCCATACAAAACTCGCGCAGTTTTTTTCCACTCTACCTGTAGTATAAACAAGCCTATTGCTCACTACAAAAAGCATATCAATCAAATATACAATTTTGTACATCTCTCAGTACATTCAAAATTTTCAAAATGTGTGTCTCTTAAAAACAAATGTACCATTATACCGAGACAAACAAAAGTACCCAGACTGTTTACTTTAGAATTAGTCGATAAACAGATTTTAATTTACATAACAAGTAACAATTTATCTCAACAGATCATTGGATAAGATCACAATCTACTCTAAAACGCAAACAAACCATCAATGATAATAATGATGCGGTAATGCTGAGACGCAGGAATGCAGCTGAACCTGTCTGGAGAATGACATGTTTACACTGTCATCCATAACTTTGGAGAAGAGAGACAGGGGTATCACCATGCAACACGAGCCTCATTCTTCTAGTGCCCCTCCCTCCCCCACCCCCCACAACCTGCCCAATCTACAGGTCTCTGAGGGGTGTTTTTGTACTTCAGAGACAATGCACTGTCCAAAAAAACACTAATACCAAGTCACAATTACTATAACAGGTAAAAGTGTTGACGCACATCATTAAATCAATTTATATTCTGAATAAACTGAACTAGTGTAAACAAGATAGGAAGACAATAGGATTACGCAACACATCAGACTGAGGATAAGAAGAAAGTTAAAACAAACAGAAAAAGTATAAGCCCCAAAGTCATAAAAGAAATGGGGAATGACGAGGTACTTCCATATTAACCCAAATACATCACAAAAGACTTGATGCTGTGGGTACATTATACAGATATGCAGAATATTTGTTAAGGAAAAATAATGAATAAAATGTTATATACAAAACATTTGGATTTTACATAGACAGAATAAGGCTAGAGGAACAACATCGAAAATGTGAGACCTATACAAAAACAAACTGTTTTTTGATACTAGATCACCAAACCACCATTAATTTCTTATTGGAATAATATGTTACTACTGATATGCAATCAACTTATGATGTTGGATAATGCACACTTTTGGATCAGTGTATATTATTTCAACCTTAATATTGAGATTAACGCCCAAATTCCAGATTGATGAGGCCCTAATGATTTACAGATGTGATAACACAATCCTACAACACTTGCTGCTACCACCTTCAACTGAACAGACAACATGCTCTCGCTTTAAAAACATCCCAGAGGCAATGATCTAGATTCTTGCGAGATCGTCTTATGCAACCAAGACACATAAACTAACATGTATGAACGCATGGCATGAACGCCATGCTTTGGGGAGTTTCAACATCCGACTACACCCTTACAACATACCAATGCAGGTTGAATAGAGGGAGACAGTGGCTGCATTTGGGAATAGTCCATTTGTAATGTTTTGCTTGTATCCATCAACAGTAAAAGTATCTTGTAAAAACATTTACGAGTGCATCCTTTCATTCACACACACTTCTTCATGTTGGCCATTGCTGGTAACTAGAGCAAATCTCAGGTATTAAAAAAGTCAGATTTATTAATTATCATTAAAGTGGCAATTTCTTTTTCTCATACAAGTATTAAGATGATAATAAGATGGGAGTAGTATAGCTACAACTGAGGAACACATTAGTTGAAATAAAAATGACTTACACTGGCACTGTAAATTAAACATTTAAGCAACAAAGGGCCAGGCCATAGAATGACAATGAAAAGATATCCTTTGAAGGTAGAAATAATAATACAATAAACATCCGGAAAAGTGCTATACAAGAACAAAGTCGCTTTATAATTTGTGCATTTCATTCATTCTGAGTTGGTAAACTACTTCAAGTCACAGCTGCCCAGGGGTAGATTAACAGAAGTGAGGGGGCCAAGCTCTGCCATCATTCCCCTCCGACCACAGCAAATCACTCTCTCACACAGCCGTCCATTTTCTTCCACTTACCCGGGGCTGGGTCGCGGGGGTAGCAGTCTAAGCAGGGACTCCCAGACTTCCATCACCCCAGACACTTCCTTCAGCTCCAGGCGTTCCCAGGCCAGCCGAGAGACATAGTCCCTTCAGCGTGACCAGCGTGGCCCGGGGCCTCTTTCCAGTGGTACATGCCTGGAACACCCCCCAAGGGAGACGCCCAGGACGCACCTGGAACAGGTACCAGAGTCACCTCAGCTAGCTCCTTTCAATGTGGAGGAGCAACGGCTCTACTCCAAGCTCCTCCTGTGTGGCTGAGCTCCTCACCCTATCTCTAAGGGAGTGCCCAGCCACCCAGCGGAGAAAACTAATTTCGACCGTTTGTAGCCCAAAGCTCAGGACCATAGTCACGACATCTCTCACACATCACATACTATATACATATTTTCAGGTAAGAGGGCCATCCAATAGTCTTTGGGAAAGTTACTTCTGGAGCTGTTCCTTCAATATTTTATCACTACAGACTTTGTTATCAAAATATAAAGTAAATTTAAAAAAAAAAATGCCATACTGAGCAGTAGTGTTGCATAAAGCAGTTAACAACATTACTGCAAAGGACTACAACAATCAAGTTTATGTATGATGTTGTCACTTAAAAGTAGGCTATTGGACACACTGAACATGAAACTACTAGTAACTTTAGGCTTCTCAGGGATTGGCTACAATAACTAGGCTTACTTGATTCTAGTGAATCATGCTGACCTACTGATGTCATCCCCATTCTTCTCAATTTAAAATCCTAAACGTGAAATCCTTGACTAGCAGAATCAACATGGAGCAATGGGATATAACATGCGAATGTCCAATGATGACAATACAACCCATAAGACATGGCCTACCTGTTGAAAGTGGAGGCTAAACCACGTCCTCGTCACTTAGTTCCGAAGAGCTTAGGCTACAATGCAAACAACATGACCGTGAGCGATGCTGAGAGCCATCAAAGTGCTCTGCAACAACAGCGGCCGGTCATTGTCCAGAGGCTACGAGCGGTCAGACACAGCCGCACAGGTGCAAATGATGAGAGAAGCGGATACAGGACGATACCATCAACAGCGCCGAGGAGGGCCAACAACTTTCACTCAGAAAACTACTTACGATACTTTTTAGGTTCATAACCAAAGGTAGCTTTGAAGCAGAGTACAATCACCGCGAACACATAAAAGCAAAAATACAATTTTCATTCAATGAAACGGCTATGACGTTTGCCACAACTGCCTACAAATATTACACACCACTCATCAGCCTACTTACAAAGCGGTTTTACCCATTTGTTGTCCTCCAAAAGTTAAGAAGAAATATACCAAGAAGATACTTACCAAATATCACACAAATCCTGCCAAAACCCAGGGAATAAAGAAGCTAAAGGCGTGCGTGAAGTTCACCGTGCCTACACTTCCTTAGCTCTTAAATCGGGCCTAGCCCAGCCCATTGATGGAGTAGCTAGAAGAGGTGGAGTCAGTGCTGTACTCCTTCCTCCTAATATGGAGTTATTATTATTATGATAAATTAAATAGCTTCAAACCCTGTGGGAGAGAAGGTGTCGATAATTACAGAAGAATTATGAGCACTTTTCTTCTTCTTTATACTTTATGTCGAGGCTAGATAAAAAATTGCCACTTTAACAATAGCATCATCACATTATCAATGCACTGAATCAACAATACTATTCTACAATACAATATTAGAAGTTAAATCTAAACTGAGTAACGTTTAAAAATTCACACACACAGATATTTGTTCTTAAGATCATATGATCTGCATGTAAGATGCACAATGTGATAACTTACAAAACAGTGTTTAGTTTTTGCTCTTTCATGAACTTGAAAGACATGAACATGATCTACAGAAAAGATAAAGAGACAAAGCTTTACGTGTAGACGATAGAAACAAAATGATTTACATAGCTCCACAGACTGTAGGCCTGTATAAACTGAGTGTTTCTCACATGTTCATACAGCAAGAGAGTGGTGATAGAAGCAATCCATATCAGAACTATTTTATTTATGCAATTTATAGAGAAAAAAAATTAGTCTGAATATAGATTGTTTTATATGTTAATACTACAATACTACAAGCATCAGTTGTAATTAGTTTGATCAATTTTGTGTTCAAGTTCTAGACTATAGGTGCACCTTGTATTTAAAACATGTCATATCATTACTATGGTTAGAATTCCAGTTTCTTCATAGAGGCATGTGGAGGTAGCGATTTCTGTGTAGCTTCACTTTTTTACGATTGCAGAGAATTCAGGGAATCAGAGTCATGAGGCCGGTCAGAGGTGTAGCACAAGGCCCACAAGCCAAACAGTGCGTGTTTATGAGTAATCCATCTCAGAAACTGTTAACTTTAAAGTGGTGAGGTAACACCTTCACCTGGGGGCTTACTGACAACCTTCTAACCAGGGACTGTAATTTAAGATCAGGTGTCACTCTGAGTTTAAGAAAAATTGAAAGTGTAGTACTCAGAGCTTTTGAAAACTTAAGTTTATTTTAGTACTGCAGGTATTTTAGTACTGCAGGTAATGTTGAGAATGGACAAGTTGGTCAAAATTATCTTGTCAAAACCAGCACATATACTCTGTACACTGTGATTGGGTTAAGAGTGCTGAGTGACAGATGAAGCTGAAAGATGCAGTACTGGTTGAGCTTCTCCCAGTTTGACATTTCTGTTTGATGACTGAAAACTAGAGCATAGTTCAGTGAGGACCTGTCTGTCATTGAGGAGCCTGGGCATGACTCATTGTTTCCTGTTGTCATCATGCTATGCGTGTAGATGTGAATTGTGAAATACTCAGATATTTCTACTCCTCTGAACTCACTGATCGTATTTTTGTCATGGAAATTAATGTGCAAATAAAAAAGCTCATCATTCATGATAAGAAGGTAGTTTTAGTTTGATATGGTGCTGGCCATTGAACTCTACCTTTTCCTTATACCAAAGGACAAAATGACCATGAACCATGAGCCTATTGTTTACACAGGTACAAGGAGATAAGGAAATGCGCTTGTGACTGTAAAAAGGTTTCCCTTGAAAAGTGCATAGTGCCACACAAACTACCAGGGTGACATCAAGTGGATATCTTGCATTAATGCAGCCTTAAAAGGAAGTCACTTAAGTGTTATTACATGGATTGGATCTTTGGATAACAGTACTAAAACCTGAGCAAAGTGACACAATCAGCAGTGTTATAACAATCTCAATCCTCAAGGACAACTGTTATCTTAATGATTTGTGAGTTCCGAGAAGCTTTCAGAGTACCCAATTTCTCTGTAAAAATTTAGTAATTGCATGTGCTGGTTAATCCTGATTCATGTGTTATTGATCAGTGTAGGAAGCTTTGGAAATGCACAAGCCACATACAGAAGCTATATGAGTATGTAAGTAATAACAGCTCTTGTGAAGCCTGGTGTGGTAAATCAAAACAATATAGGTACAGTTGTTTATACTCATGTAAAATCATAAGTGAAATAACTGAAAAAAGGCATTCCTGCTACACCAACTAGCCAGTAACCACTGCATTTTCTACTGCCTATACAACTACTACAAATACTTTTTATAACTAAATTTTTAACCAATTTGCACCAGAGTTAAAATACATTATTTCCACAAGACTGGGCTATCACTTTAAGACTAGCCTTTTTTGGCTCCTTTGGTAGTTTCTTAAAAAGGCCAAGAATCTAAATCATATGTTATTGAGAGTTGGCCAACCAAACAAGCAGAAACCATATGTGGGATTGTTGTGCTTCTTTATCCAATATGGGACTGAAAGGGCTGGCTTTCTCAGGACCTCTCCAGAGGGCTTAACTTTGGGATAAGGGGGAAAAATAAGAAAGAGGAGGGGTGAGCCAGTAAGACTTAGAAAAGTCTCTTCCACTCTTTATAGGTCCTCTTTGAACACACCCACAAGGAAGACTCGGACGGCTACAGCCAGACAAAGTCAGGATGTGACATCACCCACAGGAAGAAAAGCCAAACAACTTTTTTCTGCCTTTACTCTGTTACTGTTGACGAAATCTGGGAAGTGGTGGGCTAACAGCAGCTGTGAAGAAGTGGAAGAAACAAAGTGTCACAACACTCCTCATCTGGGAATTTACTGCCAAAGTGGTCTAACATTGATCCACTCCTGATCCTGAGTTCAAAAAGGTACATTGTAGTTTTCTCAGAGTTTTTACTACTAACTTTCAATTTGCTCTGTTCTAACTCCTTTCCTTCGTGTCCCAACCTAAGAAAAAGTGTCTTCAGAAATATGTGCATGCAGAGATTGCCAACTGCTCTACATGATCAGGCACGCTTTCCTGGGAGACTCCTAAGGCATGCAGAGCTACTTTCCCACATACTGTCACCGTTTGAATAAACCAAAACCAAGGGTGTCATGTTATGAATGCTTGTCTGGGACAGTGTCTTTGTAAGAGCACACAAAGATCTGTAATATGAAACTCAAATGCCTTGTTCTGGCCATGTATCTCATGACCACGTCTTCATCCTCCCTCTCCGACTTCAAATTGAGGCAGACTAGTCCTCTAACTCTGCCTGTGCATTTGAATAGGAAATACTCAATTAAGCATAATTTATACACCATATACGTGACCTAACATGCACATAATAGGTCAATTTTACTTCCTTGGTTTTGACCATCGGGCCATAAAAATGTAGCTCAAATTCAGACATAGTATCACGTTGCAATCACTGTGACTTGAATGTGAATCTGGAGCTAAATCTGGATAAACAATACAGGCGTTAATCCTTACTGTATTGTTGAACATAGCAGAACATTAAAGGGTTGACACACATTAAAGGGCTTACACTTACAGTACTGTATATACCAATCCAGAGGCACAATATTTTATAGGACACAACCTTTGACCTCTTCTCTAATAAAAGTTATTACTTAAATTAAAGTACATGAACAGAGAATGTACAGTGGCCACTAGTTAATAACTTATACATTAATAACTAAAGCTAATACTTAGAATTGTTTGTGTGAAATTATAAAATCAATAAAAGTTGTCATTTTCATAACAGATGTTTAGATAAGGAGCAAAAAATAAATGTATTGGCTGTCACATGAAACTTAATATTTTTTGTAAGTAAAACTAAGTAAAAAGTTAAAAAGTTATTCATGTGTAATTAAAGTATATCTTTTGGCTACAGGCTATTGTTATTGGCTCTTATTTTTATGGACATACACTCTTGTTAAATTATGTTTAATGACTGTACTTAACATAGTAACAATGAGCTTTTAAATTTACATAATACACCAGTCACCATGATGTCAAACAAATTTTTTGTCATGACTCACATTTAACAACACTGAAGTGACTTATATTGTGTGATTCTGCCCCACAGACTCTAAACTTTATCCAAACAAGACACTGATCCCTATGACCAGATCTGTCAGCCGGATAAAGTGTGGTCACCTCAGCGGAAAGTCAAAATCTACAAAAGTAAACATTATTTCAGGGAGCCCATTCCCCCCTTATCACCGGGGAAACCACTGAGTTGATGGCTCTGTGTCTGGGACAAGTTTTCAGCAAAGACAAAACATTCAGACCAAAGAAGAGATTTGAACCAGGAACACAGAGATTTGAACTGTATAAGAAAGCCCAGGCCTCGCTGAAATCGGGCTTAGACTTGAGGAGAGTGGTCCAGCTGCCAGAGGGGGAGAACATCAATGACTGGATAGCGGTACATGTGGTCGATTTCTTCAACAGAATCAACTTGATCTACGGGACTATGTCAGAGTTCTGCACAGAAAGAACCTGCCCCATTATGTCAGGGGGGCTGCGGTATGAGTACAGATGGCAGGATGGGGAGAACTACAAGAGGCCCACCAAACTTCCTGCTCTAAAGTACATGAATCTCCTAATGGACTGGATAGAGTCCCTTATAAACAACGAGGACATCTTTCCCACCAGAGTAGGTATGTGTGTAGGGGCAAACTGACCTGATTCGCTGAATGTGTGTAACCTAATGCAGAGAACTGACTGTGGCCTCCAGTGTTTGATGCATCAGGGATGAAGTGGCAAGCTGCTCACCTTTATTAGGATCTGAAATGGGATAACACAGTTCAGAGGGAGGTTAATTAAACTGTATAATGTTGACATTTAGAGGAGATTGGATGGCTGTGCTGCTCTGTGGTAATTTGGCTATCAACATTTTCTGTACATCAGTTTTATGGGTTAGCTGCTACTGCTCCACCACAGCCTTGGTTACCAAATATGCTGTGCTGATTAAATATTTGTCAGTTTGAATAATACACAGAGGCTTTTCCCTGTGTTCATTCTGCAGTCTTATTGGAAGGCTGCAATGTGCAATATTATAAAATGAACATTAAGCAATAACAATGGATATCTTTAATACGCCTAATTCCCCATATAAGTTTATTAGTGCTAACAGCTAAATCTGATCTGGGTAAAGACATGCATATTGCATAGCTCACAACTGTGTCTCAATAAGACTAAAATAATGCTCATTTATGTTTATTAAAATTGTGTGATACTTATTTTTATGCTTATTTTGCCCTCAATATTATTCCAAAGCTATATATTCAACAGTGAGGCCCCCCCCTCCCAAAAAAAAAAAAAAGAAAAAATATTATTTACAATAGAAAGCTTGCTAAGGCCTAATCAGTTACGTAGTAAATAATGAGTACAACACCTATAATTTATTAAAATCTGTTTCTGAAACTTTATAAACCTCCAAGTTATCAAGACATTTCATAGAATCTTGAGTTTTAAACAGACTTTTGGAGTTAAAACAACCGCATTATGGATATAGTTACCCCTCTCTTTTCTTTCAGGTGTCCCATTTCCAAGGAACTTCCAGCAGGTGTGTAAGAAGATCCTGAGTCGTCTCTTCAGAGTTTTCGTCCATGTTTACATCCACCACTTTGACAGCATCTGCAGCATGGGAGCAGAGGCCCACATCAATACATGTTACAAGCACTACTACTACTTCATCACTGAGTTCCACCTAATTGACAATTCAGAACTGGAGCCTCTGGTAAGATTATAAACACATCTAGAGTAATATATAAATTTGTACTTGATTGATGTGAAGTTAAATGCCCTCCTACTTTATTCAGCTTGACTCTGATATATAAGTTATGCCTGCCATGATAGCCAATTTTTAAGTGTGATATATTGCTGAAGTAAATATAGATGATATATAGACAAGTGTATGCCACTGACACAATAATACTAAAGCAGGATTATCCCTAAAAAAATATTCTAAATGTACAATATTATTAAAAAAATCATGAGCTGCAATAAATAAAAATACCAGAATGAAAGACTGTACTTTGCATTGTAATGAGTCATAGAAGATATTCATTCACCTTTTAAATAAAACATTTCCTAGTAGTGTAAAGGAACTGTACACATGATAAATTTTGAGCCCAAAAATATATTGTTCTAGCTTTCATATACTGAACAATAAGTCGATACAGTATTTAGCGTGACAGAAACAGGTAGAGTCTGTCTTTAGGGGAATTGTTTTATACACAACACATGAGGAAAGTCTATGTTTCAGCTGGATGGGCCATATGAAGAATTTGTTTTCAAGCAACAATAAACATTTCTGCTATCACCATCATAAAGCCACACATGATAATGTCCTTACAAAGAGAACTGAAGATAGGACATTTGGGTCAACATCACTAGAGATAAATGTAGCAAACATACTCCTTTATTGTTTCTGTTAGTACCTCAGGCACTGCTTTGTTACAGGTGGAGAGGAAGTATAGTCTGGACTCTCCCATTATTGCACACATTTCCCATTACTGTTATAAATTTTAACAGCTTTTATCACTCAACACAATTTCATGTGTATGAGCTAATGTTCTATATGTGTCATTTATTTTGTTTGTGCCCCACAGAAGGAGATGACAGAGAAGATATGCCATTAAAAAGAGCTATGGACAAGTTTACCTTTCACCTTTATCTGAGCCCAAGAGACATTCCATTTCATTCAGTTAATATTGTCATTTCATATGTGCATGGCCAACTATGAGACTTTGATATTTCCACTAATATTGGTAAATGGTGCAGCAATGCTATTTCTTAGGAGTCAAGGAAATATATCACAGCTTATTTTTTATTTTTGCATGAATGTTTTTTTTTTTCTTTTATGACCATTAATTGTATTAAAAATACATTTTAAAAATTCAGTCTGATTTAACACTGTTTTGTTTCAGGGCATCCTTTTACTTATGCAGCAAATGCTTACGTAATCATCTGAATTAACGGAATCTTAACCAAGCAAAAACAATCAAAATGTGTTAATCTAGCAACT
Source organism: Boleophthalmus pectinirostris (assembly GCF_026225935.1). Lineage (NCBI taxonomy): Eukaryota > Metazoa > Chordata > Actinopteri > Gobiiformes > Gobiidae > Boleophthalmus > Boleophthalmus pectinirostris. The sequence continues at coordinate 22,970 of NW_026571427.1, forward strand.
GTATTTTGAGGGAATAACAATACTAACAGGTGTTATGTCAGATCCCTTCAGAAATCCCCTCTACGTGGACTGGGCGGGACTTAGAAACACATCGGTGATGTCATTATAGCGACATCCTTTTTAGTCCAATAGGAGACAAGAAAATAGTCAGGCGCGCGGGGGGCGGGCCACTCTTTGTTTACGTCTTTCCCGCGTGTGCGTCACTGGTTGTTTGATGGATCCCATCTAGTAATGGATGCCTACCTTATCCGCCTTTAACAGGCTTTAACATTCGGGATTTGGCTGGACTTGTCCAGGTTAGAAACTATTAATACTTTTCAGTATGTGATATGTTGTGTGGGGTGGATCAGCGTATAGCGCAGTGGGAACATTTAGACGATGACAGCGTCAATGCTAACTAGCCATGTTAGCTTATAACTTAAAACACTGTAATGAAATTTATTCCTGCTTACTACTCAGGCTATGTGTAAAATACTACTGCTGCCATATGGTTTTATTTTATAAGTTTTATTCCGAAAACTAAAATGAATGTTATGTTCTTAATAAGATCGGCATGTTGAGAAGTTACAGAAGAAGCAGGTGGTGTATCAATCATTATTACAAACCAGTCGATTGCTTTATTTTGTGTTTTCTCAGTTACGGAAATGGTAAGGTACGGTATGATGACGGAATTACAATCCTTCCAGGTTCCACCCAAGGTAGGAAGTGTACTGTGACTGCATTACCTTGACCAGAAAGTGTCAGCATGTAGTTCATTGCACCTCTGTTTGCCAGAGATGTTGTACCACTTTTCATGACTTGGGCCTATAGCAAATTCTGAAAATATTTAGGATGGGTTGGGGCTTGCGAAGAATGAACTTACTGCCCTAATCATTCTTGGGCATGCAGCTACAAGATTCAGTTTTAAAATAAGCACATACTGTATTTACACATTTATTAAAAAGGGAAGTGCAATGACCTTCTGGTGTTTTCCATACACAACATGATCTCTACAGCCAGACCAGCACTTTCTCCCTCTTGACCTGATGTAGCCTCCTCTGTCACAGGACAGCTCCAGCGCTCTGAGCCAAGTTGGGCAGAGCTGTGGAGTATCTGAGGACAGCAGACTCACTGCAGAGCAAATACAAAAACTATCTGACGGCCCTACAGGTACTTCAAACACTGAGCATAAAGTGGGTCATTTTTATTTGTAAGTATTTTTTTTATCCATTTCTCTTTACATGGTAGAATGTGAAAAAAGCCAACCAGTAAATATTGTGGATGCTGCTAAAAGAAAGAAGAAGAAAAGAACCAGAGCCACGGACAGCTTCACTGGCACTTTTGATGGTGATTTTTTTTAAATTTTGGGTTTGGGGACACACTGTGCTTGTTGGTGCAGCAGTAATGGCACTTTTGTCTCCTTTTGGCAGATCTGTACAAACTCACGGATGAAGTGCTGGGTCAGGGAGCTTATGCAAAAGTACAAGGATGTATTGGTCTGCAGAATGGAATGGAGTATGCTGTAAAGGTGAAATCTTGCTGATATTACCATGCCAATCTGTAATAACTCAGCGTTAGTGATTTTTTTGTTGCCATTGTTTTTTGTATAAGGAATTTACAATGGACTAATAAAGTAAGTGTACATTATTATTAAAAGCTCTGTATATACAGATTATTGAAAAGTGTGCTGGGCATAGTCGCAGCAGAGTCTTTCGAGAAGTGGAGACACTTTATCAGTGCCAAGGAAACAAGTGAGTGCAGTTGGTAAAGCAAATGTGACCATTCATAATCCTGTGAAACACAAATGGTAATCAAGTACATATCTTCAAACAGGAACATTTTGGAATTGATCCAGTTCTTTGAAGACAGCAACTATTTTTATTTAGTATTTGAGAAGCTGCATGGAGGTAAATTTATTGTTAGCTTTCCCCTCTTAATGATATGTTATAGCAATATAGGTTTTTTTATTTCTCTTCTTTAGGTTCAATTCTTACACATATTCAGAACCGAAAGCACTTTGATGAATTGGAGGCCAGTAAAGTAGTAAAGGAT
>NW_026571428.1:0-25000 GCF_026225935.1 Boleophthalmus pectinirostris
AGCAAACATGTAAAAGCCTGGGCTTAAAATAGTGGTGCCCATTAGTAACTGAAAAATAACAAGTCACTGTGACAAATGCTGAACAAGAACAGGTTAAGGATTTTGATGCAAACGCAAATGTTATCCGATATCTTCAATTAAGTCAATCCTAGCCAAGCATCTGTTACTAAGATTACATAGTGTCAGTTTTAGTACAGTACGTGTCAATTCATAGACCCATATAAACCTATTTTTACAGTTAATTTGATGTAAACAAATAGGGCTTCATCTACAGGAGAGAGATGTGTCGAAACTGTCAACCTGTCTAATATTAAAACTCAGCTCAAAAGGAAACTAAAGAGCTTAGTGGAATCACAAATGTATATTGCAAAATGTCTTCCCTTTGTGGTTCATTTTATTTGGTCCATTCACATTTTTGCTAGACTTGAACCTAAACCAAGCAATTTACAGGCACATCTTAGCATATTTCTGACTTTAGAATATTGTGTGAATGTTGTTTAAAACACCACAGACTGTGCTGAAATTGGGGACTTGTCTCTGCAGAGAAGTGGACCAAATCAAGTATTCACGTAAGAGTTGTACAACTATAAAGTGAAAGAAATCAGTGTCTTTTCAGTAAAACACTGCCTTACTACATTTCACACCTGTGTTTCAGCAAAAGGCAGGTGTGTACACAGCCCTGCTCTGCTAAGTGCTATGTCAGCCTCCTTGTCTCATTCCCACCCCGCACAGGAGGGACATGGAGACGTGGCTGCCCCAAACAGCGCCCCCTAAAGGCCCATCATCCCGGATCACACTCTGCCCCTGGAGCTTGACATCACCCATAAAGATGTGACAATGGTGACATCATTCTCACATCAAAAGTGGCTGAACAACAAACTTAATTGCATATTCTGGCATTTAAGAAAAAAAGAAAATACACAGTTGACAAACTGCATGCACATCAGCCTATAGCATATGTGTATTGTATGTTTCTATGGGTCAATTACATTTAAATTAGTCAGAGAAACACAATTAATTATTAAAATTACTAAAGTAAACAAACTTTGAGTGTATTTCAGTGTGCAGTGGTTAAGTGGTATGACAGTATTATGACTTAGCCATCTTCCTCCATCTGGCTGTCCCTGGCTAACTGTACCTAAGCCATTCATTCACATTCATTCACAGAATACAAAGGAGAAAATAAGAACGTGGTGATGTGGAATAAATCAGATGTTGTTTTTAAGCACAAAGGACCCTCTTAAAGGCACAGGGGATAACTGATCCTGACTCATGTAAATTGACGTAGCTTTAGCTCGTAACCCAAGCTAGGTTGTAGCTTGACTCCCATAACGGTACATGCAATGATAATTTCACATCCTGGTTATTTGTATAACGTATCATTGTTGAACAGTGGAAACATTTGGTTGTTTTACCTCGTCCTCCTTGTGATTCCTAATGCCACGTACTAAATCCTGGAGATTTTTATCGAACATCCGATCGATGCTCCCTTTGACAATCTTCAGAGCCATGGTTGTATGTCTTGTGCCGCCTGTGTGCAGAGGAGCTTTGCAGAGGTGTGGAGGGCGCTGGCGGACCTGCTCAAGTGTTTCTCATCTACCCGGCACCGTGTGTTCGGGCTCCGCCGCTGTTTACTGATCCCGGGGAGAGGAGGCTGAGGCCAGACGGGCGTCCTGAGCTGTGCACAGACGCTGGCAATGGATCAGCGGAGGAAATGGCAGACAAAATGGCGTCGAAAGTCAGCTGACTCGAGTATTATGCGAGAATCAGTGGAATTAAAGGTCTAGTCCCCCCTCTTCAACCTACATGTCTCCCAGAGAAGTGAAACAACTTTTTTTTGCAATAAATATCTATGTGTTATTAAATACTGTATCTTGGCTTACGAAAGGACAATTTCCCCAAATGCATAATATAAAATGCTAAAACATTAAACATTTAATACACAATATATTCTATGAAAATTTGTTTTCCTTATCATTAGTTACTGTCTTGATGTTTAACTTTCAATTTCCATAATAGCAAATGAATTTGTACATAGTCTTATTTGAAATGTTGACACACTTGAACCATAGTCGCAAAACCATGCTGAGATCTTTATTCATCTCTCAACTAAGTGATAGAAATGCTTTTACCAATTTATATACGACTAAAACACCGGTAGTATGAGACAGGACAGTATCACAAGCTGCAGCTACATGAGATCTGATTTTACAGGTAAGGTCTCAGTCTGTACAAGTACTCATTGAATATACTTCAAGCTGACACTGAGGGTGAGTGCAAGGTGTAAAGCTTCACTGCAATTAGACAAATTGTAGATGAAAATGTTTGAAAACAAGGTTATAAAACATCATGTGGACCTCACTTGTAATTACATGTTTGAGTGACAGTTAGTGGCTTTACATTGCAGAATTGATAAACTGGATCAGATCATTAAAAAAGTAATGAACATAAAAGACAGTATTCTTACAAAGTCTCTTAGAATCATTCTCACAAAGATCAGGCCTTTCACGTCTGTGCATGTTTTATATAAAACAAAATAGGCCATTAGTTCTGTACCAAAATGCCAAACGGAAAAACAAAAAGCACATCCCCAATTCTTTCTGCAATCACAACGGAATCATTCTGTACTCCCAGTCCAGTCTTATTTCAAGTCCTATGCAAAACTATTAGATGTTCTTCAGGTTAAGCAGTGGCTGTGGAATAGATCCAGGACTCCTCAAGTATTAAAGTCATTTCAGAAATATGATTTGCAGTGCTTTACAAACTTTGTAGCTTTTTGTTATGATAAATAGAAGATCAGCTCGATCAGCTTGAATAATATGGATCTGGTTTAAAATCACTGTAGTACAAAATGTCAAATGCTATTGGTGTAACAGAAAAAGAGGCTCCGTAGTTCTGTGCAGGTCAAACAAATAGGCCACCATCTTTTAGCACTTGGTCCAATGTAGCCGCAAGTAAAGTCCCTCAGCTTTCCACAGCTGCTGGCTCCATCTCTGCAGAAATTGAGTTGTCCCCTTCCTCATATGAAGGTGAGTGTGGTTCAGCAGGACTGTCTGGGCTCCGCCTGGACACAAGCAGAATAATCACAATCAGCAAATTGTTTCTTTGTTTTTTAAATTGCTGCCTTTACTGCAGAGGAAACAAAGTTCACCTTGGGCTTGAAGAGGGGTGCTCATTGTTCTCTTCCTGGAGAGGTGATTTAGAATTCTTGTCCTCATTTTCTGCCTCCTCCTTCTTTTCAGATTCACCATTTACTGGAGTGGGATCTAATTTAAAAAGGGATATGTTGCATTGTATAGATTTTAATCATTTAAAAATCAACATGAACTAAATTACCATTGTTTTCTATGTCTTCATTATTTGCTGTGTCCTTGTCTTCAGTTTTTGGTTTAACTGGTACCTCACTTTTACCAACAAAGCGTAGTTTTAATTTGTTGTAAACCTCTGTAGCTTTTTCCATGACTGCAGTGCTGGCTTTATACCGTCGTATCTGGAATAGATCCAGTGTCAGCAAATCAAATACATAGTTTAAATGCTACAAATGCACATAAAGGCACCTTTTTCAAAGTAGCAATGACTTCAGCATTCTTATGAAGGATTTGGCTGGTGACTGGCACATTCTCAAGTTCCTGTAAGGCCTGTAGACACCTATCTATATCCTAAAATAACATAATTGTGTGAATAATACACAAAACTATACACATTTGTTTGGCTGGTCACTTACTGGGTTGTCCACTTTAAGTGCAAACTTAATGTCTGTGTGGAGTTTCTGCAGCTGTTCTTCTGGAGATGGTTCTGTAATAAAGATGTAAACAATTGTGAATAACCAAATAAAAAACAAAATACAAAAATACTGCATCAAATAACAAAATTCTGGTTAATTCTGACCCTTTTTCTTTTCAACTTTCTTCTCTGGTCTCTCTGGCTTGCGTTTTGGTTTTTCAGGTTTCGACCTGAATGAGACAGAGAAGCAGTTGCATGCAAGAAGATGTGAATATCCTGAAGTGTCACTTATACATCCACAGTGGACTTACTTTGTTCTGGACTTTTCCTCCATCCGTCTGGCTTTTTTCTCTTTTAACTCTCTCTCCTTTCTTTCCTTTTTCTCCTTTTCACGTTTCAGTTTTTCTTTTTTCTGATTGTCTGTCTTTTTGGGGGGCTTCTTTACCTACATAACCATTTAAAAAAAAAAAGTTATTACCAAACATCATCAACAAACAAGCACATCAATTACCTCGGGTGGAGAATCTGAGTCTGAGGGAGCAGGAATGGGCGGCGGTGGAGGTTTCTTGGATTTCTTCAAAGGATGGTCATCCACTCCTTCATCTGAGCTACTGCTGCTGTCACTCTCACTCCCTTTTTTACCCTTGTCCTTGTCTTTTTTCCTCTTCTCCTCCTCCTCCTTCTCTCTTTCACGCAGTCGACGAAGCTCCTCTGCCTCCTCCTTTTTTCTACGCTCTTCCAACTCTCGCCGGCGTTCCTCATCTTTCTTTTTCCATTCACTGATGCGGTCTGGTTCACTGTCACTTAACACAAAGACCGAAATTAGTATCTTAAAGGCTTAGATAATTTAAGAAACAAGTTATTGAAAAATGTGATTACCTGTCACTGTCAGATGATGATGAAGGGGCTCGCTTTGCTGGAGCAGACTTAGGTTTCCGTGCACGAGGCTTTGGAGGTGGTTTGTCTAAAAAATATATTTTATTAATCATCAGATTCAATATTTGTAACGTAGAGAGGTTTTTGGAGATAAGCAGACCTGCAGCCTTCTTGCGTGCTGGTGGACCTTTCTTTGCAGGTTGATCAGAGTCAGATTCAGATTTGGATCCAGACTGTGATTCTGACCCGGAGAGTGCTGGGCGGGGTTTGTCGTCATCCGAGTCACTGTCTGCTGGTTTCTTCTCTGACGCTGATCCTGAGTCAGAATCTGATCCAGATGATGCCTATTGAAACAAAAGTTTGGACATGATGCTTCACAAGCATCACATGTAGTTTGTCAGAGGTCTCAGTATATTTACTTACCTTTTTCTTTCTTCTTGCTCCGGCCTTCTTTCCACCTCGTCCACCTTTCTTCTCTGGAGTAAAATCCTGTTTTAAGATAAAAACAAAAAATATTAAAACAAAATTTCCTCAATACTAAAAATAAATTAAATTTGACTCACCTGGTCACTGTTTTTAGCAGATTCTGACTCAGATGGGGTGGGCTCTGATTCAGAAGGAGAGCCACTGTCTCGATCACTAGATGAACCTCGAGCCTTTTTTTTAGGAGGTGGCCTCTAAATGATTTAAATGATTTACAGTATTAAAATAAAAAAATGCTGTAATTCAGAAACTACAGATTGTTATAAAGTGCTTTGAACTGCTTTGTCAATTAAATTGTGAAACCAGTTACCTTTGCAGCTGGTGGCTTGCGCTTCATTCCTCCACCCCGTCCCCTGTCTTCACTGCCTGAATCGGAGTCCACTTCACTTCCTGAATCTGCTCGCTGAGGCACAGGAGCTTCTTCATCATCGTCCTCTTCTTCCTCATCACTTCTTCCACCAGCATTGTTACCTTCGCTGTCAGAAGAGCTGGCTGGCTAAAAAATAAAATGTAAAAACATATATTTATTGCACAGTATGAATGATTCTTCTATTAACTTTTTGGCAAAGTTTGACAATTGTCAAAATTTTTTATTTTTTTTAAACTATAATTCTATCTGACAATTATCTATCTCCTTACCACAGGAGGTGCACTATAGGAAGCATGTGGATTGTTTTGGATCTCCCATAAACCTTCATTGAATCCCTTTCTTTTATTAGGCTTCCCATAACGCTCTCTGTATTTTTCGAAAGGAAAAAGGTCCTTTGCAGCAAGGAATGCTCTGTAAACAAACACAATAATAAACACATAAAGGTAATTTTATCAAAGTAACAAATATACATACATGGACATAATTAATCTAAAATTAGTTAATGTTGTAAATATTCAAAGAAACACCAGAAGTAATGCATGTACACTTACGTTTCGTGAGTACCAAAAAAGAAAATGGGTATTTTGTTGGGAGGGGGTTTCACTGCCCCGTCAGCCACGTCTTCAATCTTAAACAGACATTTAAAAGCAATGAATGCATGTTGCAGAATATACAAATTTTTGCATTTTAATGACAGAAGCATGAAGATACTCTGCTGAGTTACAGATTTTGGTCGTACATTCAATAATAATTAGCGTAATGTGCCATCGCAATAAAATGCTATTTTCTCAAAAAATGTTCTTGACGAATCGAGAATAAACAAGCAATCTTCAGCATCGCAGATCAGTCTCCTCCGCCCCTCTCTCTGGCTGCTGCTAGCGCTGCTTACCCGAGCTGGCCAATGGGGGTATCCTTTCATTTTAGCGAAGACCAGGTCTCCGGGCTGGAAGTTGTGTGGCATCCTCCTGTTTGTCTTGCAGCTCTGTGTATGATTTAACTGCACAGACCGTTGTGTTTCTTTTGATTTGCAGTTTTCAGGTCGACATGAAACCTGTATACGATGAGATTAGCAACAAGCTAACAGTGCACTACCAATACTGACGTTACCGCGAGAACTGACAACGACACCAAAGTAGCGCCAATCCACACACATTTCCGGTAAGGTTTTCAGAATAATCCAAATTTTTTTTAAATTAATGAATATGTTTACTGAAGTATTGTTGATTTAATGGTCTAAAGTACACCTGTGGAAGAGGAAAATATTAAATGTTTATTTTAAAATGCTCTGTAAGTCTTACCCAGTATTTTACTCGTAGGCAAAGGCATAACTTTATTTTTTATCTTCATTGTCATAAAATATAAAAATAAAGTAGTAAAGGCAATGCAAATAGGATGCGTCACCACTTTGTAGTCCGTATGTATTAATTGCATGGCACTTTTGTTTTGTGAAAGAACAGTGCGTTCATTGTACCGGAAACCTAATACTGTTATATTTGGAGTAACTTGATTGATCCACACGCGTCAGTTTTTACAGGCCCATAACAGCGGAAATCCCACCAGTTCCTCTCCACGATTGGCTACTTTGCTGTCAGTTATCCCGGCTGCCAATGACAGGGTACAATGTGCATAACTACATTGACCTCCCCCTGATTCACCTCTAATGTGCAGCCATGTTTCGGTCTCTTCGCAGCCTACAGCAGTTTAACTGCTTCCTCCTGACTTCCCAGCGGCACAACGTGAGTAAAAAGCTGCTCTTTTCCACGTCCACAATGGCCAGCTCCGAGTTCAGGATCGAGCGAGACACTTTTGGGGAGCTCAAGGTCCCCGCTGACAAGTACTACGGTGCACAGACTGTCCGATCTACCATGAACTTCAAGATTGGGGGACCAACAGAGAGAATGCCGATCCAAGTCATCAAGGCGTTTGGGATACTGAAGAAGGCAGCAGCAGAAGTGAACAAAGACTATGGCCTCAACCCAAAGATAGCAGATGCAATCGTTCAAGCTGCAGAGGAGGTTTCAGCAGGTAAACTGGACGAGCATTTCCCTCTGGTGGTGTGGCAGACAGGCTCAGGAACCCAGACCAACATGAACGTCAATGAGGTGATCAGCAACAGAGCTATTGAAATCCTGGGAGGCAAACTGGGCTCCAAAGATCCAGTCCACCCCAATGACCATGTTAACAAGAGCCAGAGCTCCAATGACACTTTCCCCACTGCCATGCACATTGCAGCTGCCACTGAAATACACCATGTCCTGCTGCCTGGCCTTCAGACACTGCATGACGCTCTGGCTGCTAAAGCTGAAGAGTTCAAAGACATCATCAAAATTGGACGCACACACACCCAAGATGCTGTCCCTCTGTCACTGGGTCAGGAGTTTGGGGGCTATGTACAGCAGGTGAAATACAGCATAGAGAGAGTCAAAGCTGCTATGCCCAGGGTCTATGAGCTGGCTGCAGGAGGAACCGCTGTAGGAACTGGGCTGAACACCCGCATTGGTTTTGCTGAGAAAGTAGCCTCCACTGTGGCCTCACTCACTAGCCTGCCATTTGTAACAGCCCCTAACAAGTTTGAAGCACTAGCAGCCCACGACGCTCTTGTAGAGTTAAGTGGAGCTTTGAACACGGTGGCTGTCAGTATGATGAAGATTGCCAATGACATCCGTTTCCTAGGTTCGGGTCCAAGATCTGGTCTGGGTGAGCTCATTTTACCAGAGAATGAACCAGGCAGCAGCATCATGCCTGGGAAAGTTAACCCAACTCAGTGCGAAGCAATGACAATGGTGGCAGCTCAAGTTATGGGGAATCATGTGGCAGTAACTGTAGGTGGCAGCAATGGACATTTTGAACTCAATGTCTTCAAACCTATGATCATCAAGAACGTCCTGAACTCTGCAAGGCTACTGGGCGACGCGTCGGTCTCCTTCACCAACAACTGTGTGATGGGCATCCAAGCTAACACGGAAAGAATCAACAAGCTCATGAATGAGTCTCTAATGTTGGTTACAGCTCTAAACCCTCACATTGGCTATGATAAAGCAGCCACTATTGCCAAGACCGCACACAAGAAAGGGTCCACGCTGAAGGCTGTCGCTGTTGAGCTGGGGTACCTGACCGAAGAGCAGTTTGACCAGTGGGTCGTTCCAAGTGACATGCTGGGGCCAAAATGAACTCATAACAAACCCAACATCAAATAATTACATCAATTTGTAATGTTAAAAAGGACATTGTTTCACTGTACAGATTCTGAATATGTTCAGGCCAAAACTGACAACACCTCCGTTAAAAAAGGCTAAATTTAAGACAGTGACCAAGAGGTATATAAAGTTACACATTAAGTTTTTGAGATATGCAGTTCTTCTCAGAGTCTTGGATGTAACTGTTTTGAGTTCAAAGGATCCATCAAAAGTTTAGTCCAGGCCATACTGTGGTCTGTTCTGTATGAGTTAAATGCAGTTTCTCACTTTAATAAAACATGAATTTAAAGTCTGTCATGGTTTCTTTATTGTGCAACATCAACAAATAATTATGAAGATTGGCCAAAGATAAAAACAATAGTTCAAAACACAAAAAAATGCAACAGTAAAAATATGATGAATATTGTCGTAGGTTTGTTTCCTCTTCCACCATTTTCCATTATTTCGTCCAGCTGACTTTGGGGATGTCATAATGTTCAGTAAGTGTGTCCAGGTGTCGATTGAAATCCTAAAATCAAAAAGACAATGTTAATTAAATACTATATATTCATTTTTTTATGATTAAAAAAGGTGATGACTTGCCTCAACTCTGTGTTTGTGTGTTTTTGATGCTTTGTTCAGAATCCTCTCCATTTGCTATAAAAATATAAGTACATGTTAAAATGAGAGCTAAAAGCAAGTCACACTCAGCATACATAACATGATCACCTTTCATCTTTGTACTCTGAACTAACAATCTGTGGTCTCATAAAAAATTGACAGACTGCTATTACAGTTAAAAAACAAAACTTCAAAAGAACAACTGTAACTAACCAATCACATTTCAAGTACAATTCTACTTTTTTCCACAGCCTAATGATTGATCTTGACAAGTTGAGACATGCTTCAGTGTATATTCTTAAAAGAAACATCCAGAAAATGTTTCATGTGAAGAGTACAAGCACAGTTCAACCTCCAAGACTCTCCAGTTTTCTCTGTAATAACATTGCGACTAAATTACATGCGCAAAATAACATCCTAAAAACCTTGCTGGTACCACATGGGGATGGTCGAGAGAGGTGCACCTCATAACCTACCAAGCCATTGGTAGGCCAGTGCTTAATAATGCAGCACCGGGTTAGACTCCAAACCTGACCCACACTAACTGGAAGTGCCTCCAAATCAAACAAAATGCTGTCAATAACTGCCTGTCTACGCATGACTCTGATTGACCATCTCCACCACGAAACAGATGTGAAGACAGAAAAAGACTACAGCATAATGCTTAGCATGCAGTTCCTCCTGAGCGCCCTGAGTGGAGAGCAGGTCAAAGAGATCACAGTCCTTTACAACACTCACATCAGTGAGGACAGTTACAGGATTGGGGTTGGACTTGTACAACAAAACACAGCGGCACAAGCAGCCTCAGCCTATACTTCTTCCACGGTTCCCACTCTTTTTCACTGACAAAATTTCCAAACTTTTCCATGATTTTTTCATGACCTAAAGTGAATTTTCCATGACTTTACGGCACCTACATATGTAGAATTTAGTATACTTTTAGGGCTAAATATGACATTTTAACCCTTTCCACTCACTTTATGTTATGGTATTATAGTTTTTTTTAACATTCAAAATACTGTGTCAATGCATTTAGTGTAGTCTCTTTTAAACAAAAGGTGCATATGTTTGGAAATAATGGTAATAGCCTAATGACAACTTAACAGAACACTGTAGCTGCCTGAAAGAGATACTAAAATTCCATGACTTTTCCAGGATTTCCATAACAATGGGAACCCTGTTCTTATCAACACTCATCCTGTCCTGATCCTGTCCCAAAGGGGAGCACTGAGGAACTGCAGCTACCCAGAGAGACCAGGTGGCTCAGCTGTGGTCAGGATACTTTCACCTCTTAAACTCATACCTCAGTCGCATTGACACTAACATCACTGACACCTGTCCAGAGTGTGGCCAGACATCTCAAACAAAACAGCACCTCTTCACCTGCCCTGCAAAACCAGCACCACCAGGTCTCCATGTGAGATCTCTATGGACAGATCCCAAAGGAGCTGCAGAATTTCTGGAACTAACTTAGAAGAATGATGAAAGGCAGCTTGAGTTACAACAACTCTCTCCAATTAACCTATGGTTGTGCCACATTTTTATTTATTTTTGCCATAGACTTACTCTCTTCTCTTGCATTTTGTCAAATGCAATTTGGGCTGGGGTCCTTTTGTCCATAAATGTTTTTTTAGCCTTCACATCCTCATCATTTTGACTGGTCAAGACCTGTTCCAGCCGCTGCTTGCTTTCTTTGTCCTTCTTCTTCTTCCTGTAAATAAACATTGATGATTAGTATAAGAATGGTGTAACTAATTCCTGTGTTAGCATTTTAAGAGCCCATCACACCAATTCACAGTAGACGAATAACTTGTATTTATATAGCAGTAGTTCTAATAATGATTAACATATGAACCAAATAATAAACTAATTAACGTATTTTTACAGTTGTTTATTAACATCATGAACGACTCAATATGTTAACTACATAACATTAACGTACAGGCTGGAGCCGTTGTTTTTAGAGGCTATAAGTGTAGAAAGAACTCAACCTGAAACTTCGGAAACTTTTAATTATTAAACTATTAAACTGTCTCAACTACAATAGTTTAACACATTTTACTTAACACCAACTAACTTAGGTTTTTAAGTGGTTGCCTCCCTATGCTAAAAGCTAAGGTTCACACGAGCCTTACTCTCTTCTGGAAAGATCTGCTCCTATGAGATCTGCCAACGACGCTTTTTCGGAAACCCCGGTCTGTCTTGAAAAGAATAGTAGAATATCGTGTGTAATGTTGTACCTACTTTTTCCCAGATGAAACGGTGCCCACTCCTTTGAGTTTTAAAGCTCCTTTCTGGACCGTACCGTACTCAGACATTTTACCAGAAACACAAACGCGCTTCTTCTACTTTGTTTATGAATGGATCCGCGCAGTACACGCCGGTGCCCCCTGCTGGACAAAGAATGAGTGACAGGTTCTCCAGACCACAAGAGGGAGCTGTTTCAGTCTACAAAATCGAGTCGAACCAAAGCGGAAGTCAAACCATGAATGTCAAACTGGCGCATGCTGAACTGTTACATTAGTGAGAATAAAATGTCACAGTACGGATTATTTAGAACAATATTTCTTGCACATTGCTTGAGAAATGGGAGCTCAACAACGCTCTGTCAAACAAGCCTTTCAAATAGAGTACAAACATGCGGATATGCCAAGAAAGTTGGTGAGTAAAGACCAATCACAGACACATTATCGCTATTTATTTTTGTACCTAGTTGAGCATGATTGTCATTAAAATAGATTATCTTAATCTACTTGTCCCTCGTAAAAATGTACAAATCTAGAAGACTAATAAATGCAGACTTAACACTTAACGATAGATAGACTGATGGATGTATGAATACTTTATTGAACCCGAGGCAAATTCAAGTTTAGATGCAACAACGTACTGCGCTTTTTAGATCGCTTCTGTGTCAATGGACTCAATACAGTTTAACAGGAGGAGTGGTCAACAGATCATGAGCTGCTCAAGTGTTTTTTTTTGTTTTGTTTTGCTTCTCAGCTGTGGCCAAATGAAGGGTGAAGTGTAAAGTAAAGACCCTGTCCGGCTCACTACTTATGCAGTTGGAGCTAATATTTTCAAGCAAGGAGAAGACCCCAAATTAAAGGAACCTGAGGAATATCCTGAATGGTCAGTAAAGTAATAAATCTTAAGTTCCTGAGCTATAGTTTGTGTGTGTGTGTCATTACTCTTTAAATAAATATGGGGTTTGTTGATGGTTCTCTTCAGAATGCAACAACTAACTTTCAAAATCTAAATGTTGTATTTTATTGATGATTTAATTTATGCCAAAGAAAATGTTATGCAAGAAGAATTAATAGGAAAGAAGAGTAAGTATACAGAGGTGGCAAGAACTCTCATCTCACAGCAAAAAAGTTGTGGCTTCAGCTCCCAATTGAGTCCAGTTTTTTTGTGTAGAGTCGGGGTGGGTTTCCTCCGAGATCTTGTTTTGTTCCCATCAACACAAATCAGGCAGCTAAGGTGGTCTTTGTCAAGCCAAAATCAACATTTGGAGATTGGTCCCCTGCAGAATCCACTGCTTCTGTTCTGACCCAAGATGAGTCTGCACCTTAACCCTTAACCTTAACAGTACACTACCAGTCTGCCCCCAAATCAAATAAGATGTTTCTGAATCACCACATTTTGACAGACACAAAGCAGATTTAACTGGTCAAGTAAAGTTATATATTTTTATATTTTTCCAGGTTATTTCAGCTGAACCTGGGGATGCCCAAAAAACTGAACGAGCTGGAGGCTGACACCTGGGAATACTGGAAACGCCTGAGGAAGGAAAATATTTGGCGCCATAACAAACTGCACAAAGGGAAGAAGTTTTAGTTCCTGGACGTGCAGGACTCTTTTTCAACAGTGGCTTCCCACAGACTTTGTCAATAGATCATTACTTTATTGTGTATGTCCAGCTCTTCTTTTCTAATAATATCTTATACATACTGCATAATCAGATTGAAGACCCGGAGATGGCTGTGTTAATGATTGGCTTTGGATCAATAAAAAAACGTTTTTGACCCATTCACTTGACATGCTGTAGGAAACTGGAAATAATATTTTCTTCACTCTAGTCCAAGCAACTCTTCCTTCTACTCTTTTCTTTAAAATGGTTTCAATTACAGATACATATGTGTTTTTATGGATATAAACAAATAAAAATATGTACACATTATTTAACAAACGTTTGATTTTAGAAAGCAGACCTGTATCATTAATGAGCCACTCATGTTCTGTTTTAAAAAGAGGAACAGAAAAAACGACCATTATACAGCGGAAACTGCATGGAGTAACACTAGAAACGATTTTATAGTTTGTTTTTAACAGAGGACCCCGGTGTCACTTTTGAAGCTTTTGTGAATTTAAAACTCTACTTTCTGATTCATCGGTAAGTTTTATTGAAGATCGCAATATAGCCATAATGGACAGTAATTTTATTATCCCTTGATGAAGGGATGTTGTTGCGTGGCATCTGAAGAGGGATTTTCTACCGCATTAAACTTTGTATAAAACCGGAAAGTCCCGCCGTGTGACTTTTGTTGCGCAGGTGAATAAAACCCATCCTCTCTTTCATGCGCAGCCACAGTTTCACTCCAGAAGGTCTCAACAAAAGATTATTTTCCATGTTAAGTTCAACTCCTTATCCTATCCGGCTATTCTATATTTTACCCAGTCTTCTTAAGATTCCGTGAATATATCCCGGATTACTACGCTATGGATCAGTGGAAAGCGCCTATTGGTACGTTACGCGAGGATGTCTTGAAGAGGCTCTCAAAGATGTTGGACAACTCCACCTGCGGATGGAGACAGTTAGCCCACGTGATGTCAGAAGACCCCAAATTCCGCAGCAGGTAAACCACAAATTTACAACAAGAGACTTTCATTGTAGTTTAACATAAAGATTAACTTTTTTTTTTTTTTCCAGTGAGAGCGAGATGACCAGCTATTCACTCCAGGTGCTGAGTAACACTGGAAGCCCAAGTCGGACCCTTCTTGCTCGGCTTGCTGACCAGTCCTGCACCTTGAATTTCCTGCTTTGGGGACTGAAGAAAATTAACCATCAAGATGCTGTACACTATCTCACACACATAGGTTAGATTGGCGAAAAGAATATCGTAATACAGTTTTTATTATAAATCTTTTCATATAACATAAGTTGTTTTTGTTTATTTCATATTTTGATCAGTGTCTGGGCGGATTGAAATAATAGTGCAGCCACAGTCACATCAGGTTCAAGTAGGAAGCAAGGTGATATTGTCCTGCAAAGCATCTGGTTCCCCTGGTCTCTGTTACCAGTGGTTCAAAGGCAAAGAAGAGGTTGGCTCTTTGTAATAATTTATACATAATGCATGATCTGACTTGCCTTCATCACTATGATAATTGCTGTTATAGATTTTGGATGGTACTTCTCCAGTGCTGGTTCTTAGCCCATTCAGTTCAACCAACCAAGGACACTATATCTGTAGGGTGAGCCTTGGAGATAGCTGCGTTTTCTCACAATGGGCTCATGTTTGCTTGGCAGACTCCAGTTCAGGTATCTGACAAACTTTGATTATTTCTTTAAAACAAATGTATTTCTGAAATGATATAGCCTAATGCACTATATATTCATGGATTTATTTTTGAGGACTTTTTCCCATTCAAAAGAAATTATATTTTATTTTAAGTTGTTAATCACTATGGCAGTGATTCTAATGGGTCATAATTCTGAAACCCATGGACAGGCAAAAATGAGAACCATTGACATACTGACTCAGGTTACCTTTTCTGTTGTGAGTTGTTCTACATGTGTGTGGAGTGTGGTGCAGATTTAGTCTAGTATTAACAGTCTGTATCACTTTAGGGTGCCACAGTAGCATATTTCAAGGCTCAGTAAGTGGGTTGAGGATCATCAGACAGCCTCAGTCCCAAGCTTTGACAGAGGGTGATGCTTTGCATCTTGAATGCCAGGCCGTGGCCAACCCTCCTGCCCAGTACGAGTGGTACCATAACTCTGAGCCAATGCAACAGCATCAGACACAATCACTCAAGGTCAGCTTTTTGACATTTCTTTGACAGGAATGCTTTTACTAAATCAATACCTATTTTATCAATTTCCAGATTCCACATGTGACCACAGCTCACAGAGGACAGTATAAATGCAAGACATATAACTTGTACCATGAAGTTTGGAGTGAGGCTGCCGTAGTGACCATTGGTGAGCACCTAAATTAAAACAGTCAGACAGTCATAAGAATTTATTGTTTTTAATATATTGTTTTTGTTGTATCTCTTTGAAGGTCCCATTTCTGTCATTGATGCATCTTGGGTAGAAGTTGACACACGAAGCCCTGGAGTTATTGAAACAGAGGAACCTGGTAATCTTAGTTCCCCTGTCCACTCCCTACTCTGGATTGTGCCTATTTTATTATGTGGATGTGTAGAGAAGAGAAACAAGTATTGCAACCAAACAAAATCCACTATAATAGTTTTTGCTTGTAGATATCAGATCCAAAGAGATGGAAAGGTTTCCAGCTCAACAAATGGCCAGTCCATACCCACCTGTTAAACAATTCTATGGTATGAGTTTTGATATTTGTTAATGTTACAACACTCTGCTTATATAATTTAAAAATACATATTTACATCAAAAGCCACAGATAAAGTTGCCCTGTTGATTGGGAACATGAACTACATGTACCACACCCAGCTTAGTGCTCCTATTGCCGATGTCCACGAGCTGACCAACCTCCTTCGTCAAATGGATTTCAAGGTGGTCTCACTGCTGGACCTCAACTGGCAGGAAATGCACAGTGCGGTCACTGAGTTCCTCTTGTTGCTTGATAAAGGAGTCTATGGTCAGTCTCCTCAAAATAAGTAAAGCAAAAACTCTTGTGCATCTAAATCTGAAACATTTTTATACTTCTATCATTGGTTATAGGTCTGCTGTACTTTGCTGGTCATGGATACGAAAACTATGGGAACAGTTTCATGGTTCCCATTGATGCCCCAGCCTCATACACATCAGATCACTGTTTGTGTGTTCAGAAAATCCTCACCAGGATGCAGGAGCGAGAGACAGGACTTAATGTATTTCTGTTGGATATGTGCCGTAAAAGGTATGCATTATTTTCAAACATTAAAATATATCTTTTATATTTATTTATCTTTAACTAATTTATCTTTAACTTTTATACAGAAATCCACATGATGATGTCTTGGTACAAACTGGCTTACTCAAAGTGACAGCAAATATAGTGTTTGGATATGCAACGTAAGTTTGTGGCGGATTTGTGAATACAGTTGAATAGTGTTAAAAAGCCCACGTTCTTTCTTATTGTTTGTGAAGATGTGCAGACGCTGAAGCATATGAAGTGAAAAAGGAAGATGTTTCTAATGGTATATTCATTAACTTCCTCAAACGAAGAGTGTGTGAAGATGAGAAGGTGACGGTCATGCTGGACAGAGTAGCTGAAGGTATGTCACACTAGAACATATAAAGAGCCCATTCTGATCTATATTATACTGTTATTTACAAACATACTCAGAGTTTGTTCATTCACGCACACATGTTTAACACACTAACCCTGCATATTTAGGCTGAGTTATTCCCTAAAATAGAACACTTTGTTCCACCCTATGATGTCATGTGATAATACAGAAAGTGTTTTTAAACTCCACACACCTTCATTAGAATCATTTTTCATGATTTCAGCCCTGGAATTCCCAGTCTTTACTAAACAATAGGTAAAAGGTAGCTGTTAACTTGAAAACTACTGTTTCAAATCACAATCACATCATGTGATGTGATTGTGATTTGAGCTCTGTTTGAGTAACTAGGATAACCAGGGTTACTCAAACATGCACAAATCCAGGTATGTTTTTAAGGAAGTAACAACTTTTTAATATGGCTTGAATATGGCTATTGCCATCAGAATTATGTTTACAAACACCATACAAACTTTCATACAAAATATATTTCTGTAGACATGGGCAGGTGCAGAATCACTCACGGGAGACAAGCTCTGGAGCTCCGGAGTAATCTGTCTGAACGTCGCTGCCTCACAGACCACATACAGACAGCGGAGTGTTCTGCCTCCTATTCGGCCCGCAACTTGCAATGGACTGTTGCTCATGGTTGTATTTGATTTTATTTGGTCAGCTACAAACAGTATTTGCAAATGCAGTAATGAATGACTCCTTTATTTATTTTTTTCTCGCTCTCATAACATTCCTCATAGTTCTGCCTCCAAGCCAAACTCTGCAGTTTGACTGTGGAGTCATAGTTCAACTTGGGTTTGCCGCAGAGTTCTCCAATGTCATGGTCATCTACACTCGAATCCTTGAAAAACCCGAAAATATTGTGTTCTGCTCTGCTCAGCTTACTGATTTCCCTGTGGTGAGCTCTTTGCAAACATTCACATTCACATTCTTCACAAAGACAAAGTGTAATGCTGTTTCCTTTTCTTTATATGTTTATGTTATAGGATGTGGAGATTGATTTGAAGAAGAGCAACCAGGAGACACTACTTGAGGCTGGTAGTTTGTTGCTGATCAACGAAACTCTTCCTGCAGAGGCCCAAAGTCGCTACACGCGCGTCTATGGGCTGCAGAGACTCAAGGTTGGCACACTGGTTGGTTGTTGTTTGAAAATGTTTTTTTTTTTGTATAATACTGCCTCATAAATTATACATTGTTCTCTTGTTTTTGTCCTCACAGAAGGAGCTTATTTTCACAGTGTGTCTTCATTACACCTATTCCAAACTTGATGACGAAATTCAGGAAAAGCAGTCTGTAACAGCAGGCAAACCTCTTGTCTCCAAGCTCAACCTCTATGAACGAAGACATTCTCAGAACTCTAAAAATTTATATTCTTGCCATGACCATGACTCTTTTAAGATCCCAGTGGGCTCTCTGTATGCTTCTGAAGGCCTAAGTTTAGATGCCATTGCCTCATCCTCTCATCTACAAAGAGGACAGGCAGCTTCTGGTGCTAATATACCACAGGAGACTGACTATGATGAGCAGTTTGATGCCCCCCAACCTCTAATTACAGAGTAGACTTTGAGCACTAAACAAATGTTCTGATGTTCTGACGCACGCACGCACGCACGCACGCACGCGCACACACACACACACACACACACACACAACCCCAAAATGTAACAAATGTTTCAAATAATTCAGTTTTGCTATATAAGCTGTATAAGCTACTTTACAACATCTATTGTGACATCTTGTGCTGCAATTGGTTAAATAGATAAACTTTAAAAGTACAAAGTCTGCTGTGAACACGTTGGCCTCTTTATTTTGTGGACGCTTTCCTCGCGCCAGGACAATGCGCATGCGCGTCTTGTCTTGCAGCTGCAGCGTCCATTTTGCTGAAAATACAGACTGCTAGCGACGCTCCCCTTAGTGGAAGACAATTACTGAATGCTACTTTTTACAACAGGATCATAGCATACTGTACAGGCAACAGCTATGGCAGATTTATCTGCAGACGTTGACGTTCCCGTCAGTGTGGAGATAAAGAAATTATCGGAGTTGAAAGTCATTGACCTCAAGGCCGAGCTAAAGAAACGAAACCTAGACACGACCGGGGTGAAAAGCGTACTGTCTGAGCGTCTGAAAAAGGTAAGCAAGCGACCATAGGACTATAGGCTCCTCGTGTGTCAACAGCCTAGCACATAATCAAGACATATGGAAACATATTTGCGATATAAGTGGGGCAGAATAAGTAAACATAAACTACCTTCGTAGAGTTTAGCGCTAACAAGTTAGCTTCGAGGCTAGCTCTGTTCGTTGTCTGCTTTAAACTTAATTTTATGTTCACAGTTTCTTTATCTGGCTATAACTCTGTGCAATGCTTTGGTAGGCAATAGAAGAAGAGGGCGGTAATCCAGATGAAATAGTCATCTCGATGGAAGCAAACCCGAAGAAGGCGCCTCCTAAAAGGGCTGCTAAAGGTAACGCTCATCTCCCCTCTGGTAACGCAGAGGCCTCTGACGCCTCTAAACTGATACGGCATTTTTCCTACAGCATCAAATACTTCTTCGAAACTGAGTTCCCTGATTTGTTTTGCAGATTCAAAGCAAGAAAGTGAACCTGGGGATGGCAATGTCGACGAGGATTTCCAAGATAATTCGGTGGGTGCCTTTCATCCATCCTCAGATGTTAAATAATTAATGTTGATTTCTGCGTTATAAAGGCGTTTGTTTGTCACTCTTCAGAATGAAAACATGCAGGAGATGGACATCCTGGACATGAACGTGTTGGATGAGACAGAAGACTATACCAGGGATGGAGTTGAGTTGGACACTATGGATGACGACATTTTGAATTCAGATCACGGAGAGGGCGATGGACAGGTAGGTTGAAATAATTTGTGCAAAACAGAGACTGTGTTTTTCACTTGCACTTTTAAAATGTTTGTGTGTTTTCAGGATGAGCCAGAGGCTGATAAAGACAACGATCCTGCTTTGTCATCATTCCACACGGTAAGTTTGACACAGACAGTGTGGTCAGAAATATAAAAATCAAAAACCTTGCCTTGTACTGTAATTTAACAATTTCCATATTTATTTTAGGCTGATGATCCAGATGATAATGATGTAAACAGCGGTACAGGTAATGTAAACTGTTGTTAGAAATGGCAGGTGTTATCAAATATAGTTGAGGGAATAAATTTTGCTTAGTTTATACATATGAGAGACTGGAAACCTCAGATAATTGTTGTCTATGTGCACAATTTTGTTCTCCTTGTTTTTGAAATAATTTTTAATCTTAATAGCAACCCAGGATAAAAAAAAAAGGATGCAGTTAAGGTGTAGAACTAATTGATGCACATTGTCAGCAATTGTATGGGGCAGATGGGAAAGTTGCAGTGTTATAGGTCCTCATGGAGAGAAAGAAGATTTGAAGACTTGTCGTCTGTAACAGCTGTTTAAAGACACGGACTGAAAGCTGCACAAAAGTTGGACTCAAGCCTAAATATGGACATTGATACGGACACTGAAAACATGGCTGAAGATTAATAAGAAGTTCCCCATTTCTTCTGGCTTTCATCAAAGCTGAACTCTTTGCCTGGTTTGATGCGAGTCCATGTTGTAGCCTTCTGCTTGGACAATGCGCTACTATTGTGTGATGACCAGTAGTTGAGTACCTCCAGAGTACTTTCCAGTCTCTCATTAGGGGTTTCTGTGTGATTATAGTTAGCACTAAGACCATAGGCTAGTGGTCATGAGGCTCCTAATCCAGGCCTTGCCAGTTCCTCGTTAAACATTGCTGTGTTTCAGAAGTGATTAAACTCTGTGCCATTCTGTTCCTGTTAACTCCGTAGAAATTGACAAAGTAGCCGGGTCTTGTTTATCTGAGCCGATAAAAGAAGATGACCAGCCGAGCCAAGAGATGAGTCCTGAAGAAGACCAAGCTGCCATCGCCAGCGGAGAGGAAGGCGTTTCCCAACCTGGTTCCAAAGGTGCAACTGCTGCCCTTGAAAATGTGGAAGGCGACAAGGAGGTCGTGGAGCAGGACACCAAAGAAACTGGGGACAATGTCAATGTATCTGAAGAAACTGTAGAATCTGAGGACAAAGTCTTAAAGGATGTTAGCTTAAATGAGCAGGGGGGTGAGGGAGAAACTGTTGATTTAGAAAGTGGGGCTAAGAAGGGTGATGAGGATGAGAAGACGGAGGACAAAACCGCTGCGGATTCTGCCTCGACATCCAAAGGGTCCACTGTAGAGGGTGAACAGACTAAAAGGTTTGTCGCTTTCTGTCTACTTGAAACCAAAAATGGTTATCTCTGTTGCATTGGCCCCTTTGTCATATAAAAATAGGATGCTCTTTTCGAGGTAAAACTCTTTGCATTTGTCTTGTCTTGTTGTCCCTTACTTCTGCATACTCTACTTAAGAGTAGCACATTGGCATTCACTCAAAAATAAATTGTGCCTACTGATATGTTACTGTTGGGCTTGTGTATGTACAGCACAGCAAATGTTTGTAGACTTCTACTACACCTCATTCTTGTGATTGAGACCTTTTTTTGTTTTTGCTTCCTTTAGTTCTGATGAAAAAGATGCAAATACAACATCTAAAGATGACAAGGGTAAGTTATTAAGGGCAGCTGTAAATTATTAGCTTTTTGTGGGTCAAAGCCAAACTGGTTTTACTTTTGTAGATGGAAGTGGGGCTGCAGCCAGCAGTAGAAATCTGTGGGTTAGTGGTCTTGCCTCGAGTACCAGAGCGACTGATTTGAAAACGCTGTTTAGCAAATATGGAAAGGTAAGTTTAACGCTAACATACCCCAAACCCCAATGTGTTTTCCCAGTGTTTTTGAATCCTCCTTTTTTCTGTAGGTTGTTGGTGCAAAGGTAGTGACAAACGCTAAAAGCCCTGGGGCTCGTTGCTATGGTTTTGTCACCATGTCCACCACAGAGGAGGCCACCAAGTGCATCAGCCACCTCCATCGAACTGAACTTCACGGCCGCATGATCTCTGTTGAACGAGTGCGTATCAAGCCTCAACTTCTGTTATAAATATCATAAATGCATTAGATGAAAGTGAAAAATAAGCATAGTAATTTATATTTATGATATTCTCTAGGCTAAGAATGAACCTGCTGGCAAAAAGCCATCTGACAAGAGTGATGGAAAGACCAGAAGAAACTCTACTGATTCAAAGTAAGACTGTAAAATTGGTGTAAAGCAAGTAGAGGAACAACTATTTGAGCTGGTATAACAATAATGAGCTCCTTTTAAATAAAGTCAGCTTTAACAATTGAACAATTTTAACAAAAAAAAGGTGGCTGCCCATGATTAAAACAGGCCTTTTATGATTTACAGGAACACATTTTTAAAAGTAATTAACAAAATTTTACTTTTATTATAGGTCTGAGAAGGATGGAGAAGGAAAAGGTGAGAAATTATTACTCAGTTAGGGGTGATTAATGACTTCAAATCCTAATAACTATAAATGTTAATAGGGCCTAATGAAAGGACTGTAGTGATGGATTCATCGAAGGGAGAGCCTGTGATCAGTGTCAAAGCCAAAAGCAAAGACAGAGTGAGTGATGCATTTGTATATGTTACTTCTAAATATGCAAGTCTCTTCGATGGTTTCTTTTTTGCACATGTCTGATTATATGGCCTTTGACTTTGCTCAGAGCACAAAGAGCCGTGATCGCAGTACATCCAGCAAAGAAAAGAAAGACATTCTGTCGTTTGATCAAATAATGGAGCACAGAGAGCGGGAGAGGCAGCGTCAGCGAGAGAGGGAGGTCAGAGAAGTGGAGCGGCGGAGATACACGTGAGTCTGGATTTGTACTTTTAAAATGCCATCACAGCTGTCTCATTTAGCCATAATTTGAGATTGAGTTGTTTTTTAATTTAGTTTCAATGACCGAGAGCGGGACAGCAGGCCAGACCGAGAGCGAGACAGACTGCGCATGTTAAGGGAGCGTGATGAGAGGACCAG
Source organism: Boleophthalmus pectinirostris (assembly GCF_026225935.1). Taxonomy (NCBI): domain Eukaryota; kingdom Metazoa; phylum Chordata; class Actinopteri; order Gobiiformes; family Gobiidae; genus Boleophthalmus; species Boleophthalmus pectinirostris. The sequence continues at coordinate 22,706 of NW_026571428.1, forward strand.
TCTGATGCGAAAGAGACATTGGCTGGAGGTTGGTACTATCAACTCCTGTGAAAAAAATATGTTTTGAGCTTTTCATCTTATAAATCAATTAGGGGTGTCACATTATCGCGTTAATTGCGATTAATTAATTACAGTCATATTTAGCGCGTTATGTTTTTTAATCGCGTTAATCTCATTTTTAATCTCTAACTTTACTGTTTCTGTATGCGAGTTGCTTTATTATAAAATCTGTTTTTATGTGTTGTTGGGACAACACACACACACACATTTATAATTTTTTTTATTTCGGTAATTCCACTCATTGCCGGAAACCCACACAAAACGCGCGCAGTAAGAGCGATGTGAACGTCATGTTAACGTTGACGGCATCAGTCACAATGGACGAGGTGGAAGAGCCAGTAGAACAGAGGCAGCAGTGCACAGGTAAAAACGCATTCGTGTCTTGGAAATTATTCTCCCGACGTGAAATATAAAAGAAAATAACAAATATAATATCGCCTACAACTTAAATGTCACTGGTGTAAACAACCTGCATAGGCTCATGATGTCTGCACTACTGTCATATAGTGACCTGCCACATGAGGGGACACGCACACAACACACACACAAACACACACACAACACACACACACACACACACACACAAATACACACAAACACACACAAATACACACACACACACAAACACACACCTTCATCATCGTCATTACCCTGAGAACGCGCGGACCACGTTTCCTTCCGTAGACGCTGCGCGGACACCGACGTGCTCCCGTGAGCCGCGTGTGGATCGTGTTTTCTCGCGTACGCTGCGTAAACCGCGCTTCCTCCTGTGCGCCTCTAAACCAGAACTAACACCAAGACTAAAACCAGGACTAAAACCAGGACTAAAACCAGGACTAAAACCAGGACTAAAACCAGGACTAAACCAGGTCTAAACCAGGTCTAAACCAGGTCTAAACCAGGTCTAAACCAGGACTAAACCAGGACTAAACCAGGACTAAACCAGGACTAAACCAGGACTAAACCAGGACTAAACCAGGACTAAACCAGGACTAAACCAGGACTAAAACAAGGACTAAAACCAGTGATCTCATATATATTTCTCTATCAATAATATTTTTAATATGGTTAAGGAAAGACTGGACTTTTTATTGTCTTTAAGTGGACAAAAGTTATTATGTTCAGATTTCTTAGTCTTTGCTACTTTACAGCAAACAGTTTCTTATTCATTAAGACTTGGGCTCAAAAGCCAATTTGGAGAGATTTGTTAAACAATAAATTACTTTATAAAGTCACTTTTTTAAATCTATATCAGTCTTTTGATCTGCCACAATAATGTAATAATGAATTTAAATGAAAATACCTCAAATTGAAGCTTTTCTCAGCAATTTTTAGGTGAGATTAAAATGAGATTAATTAGATTAATTAATTACAGATCATAATTAATTAATCTCTCAATTTTTTTAAACGCATGACAGCACTAAAATCAATAAAATATCTCCATTAGGTTGAGAAACAACGGCTTGATGCTGACCGCATGGAGGCTCAGCTTCTGGAGCGTGAAATGATGCGTATTGAATACGAGCGGCGCCGTGAACAGGAGAGGATCCTCAGAGAGCGTGAAGAGCTGCGGAGACAGCAAGAGTTGCTGCGCTTTGAGCAGGACCGCAGGCCTTTGAAGAGACCTTATGATATTGACCACAGGTAATGAATTAACACATCTTATTCCTGATAATCCATATGTCCGGTGTTTTCTGATTAAAATTTTGTTAACATTTTGCTCTTAGGAAAGATGACTGGGCGGATAAGCGCATGGCCTTAGACGACCGTTACAGCCGCTCAGACTTAAGTCGGCAGGATCGTTTCCATGACTTTGACCAAAGGGATCGGAGCCGATACCAGGATGACATTGTCGAAAGGAGAGACCACAGGGATAGAGATGGACCGGTGAATAAATGTTTGGATATTAATTTCTAAATTTTAGGCCCTGGTGGTAATTTTTTTTTTTTTTTGCAGCATTTCTCTGACAGACATGGAAGAGATGGTAGAGACTCTTGGAGTGGACGCATGAACTCAAGGTGAGATAACTGCTGAGATATCATTAACTAATAATTTAAATACAAATATTTAAATATGCTTATTTTTATTCTAGGGATGGTGGAAGGGACTGGGACTCTAGGAAAATGGATGGTGACCGATGGCAAGGTAAACTTTTTTACCACAGAGGTTAGATCAATGCACTGCAGAATATAATATTTGCGGTAACCTATTTTCAGGTAGAGACAGTGCAGTTCC
>NW_026571429.1:0-50000 GCF_026225935.1 Boleophthalmus pectinirostris
CCATTACACTGACTTTCTGCATGCAGTCGGTTAGTTTTACCACTAGAAGGCAGTATATTCTCAAGTGTTGTGACCTATCCTCAGAAATTTTGACAAGCTAAATATTACTTGTTTATGTGGATGCACTTTTAATATGTATTTCATTTATATAGAACTCCCAGAGAAGCAGGAACAACTTCATGCAATTTACAAAGAATTGGAGGAGCTTCCTACAGCAAACTTCAATACACTAGAGAGGCTAGTTTTTCATCTGGTCAGGTATGTATTTTAATAATAATGTAGTAATAACTTTTATTTATGCATTGCTTATTAATGTACATTATTTTATGTAATTCAGTGACTCTGATCCAAAATTTATTATTTCTGTGTAATGACTTCCTTTCAGAGTCTGTAAAGAGGAAGCCCACAATCGTATGTCCCCCAATTCCTTGGCTATAGTTTTTGCTCCATGTATCCTGCGGTGCCCTGACAGTGCGGATCCACTTCTTAGCATGAAGGATGTTGCCAAGACGACCATGTAAGTACTAATCGCTTAATTTGATACAGACTGATACACAGTTTACAGTTGTAATGTTTTGGCCTCCTTTTTATAATAGGTGTGTGGAGATGCTTATTACTGAGCAAATCAGACGTTACAATGAGAAGATGGAGGAAATTGAGCAGCTAGAGTATGCAGAGAATTTGGCAGTAAACCAGCTTAAACTGAAAAGACAAAACACGGTAAGAACATGTGCCTTACAATCTGCCTTACTTACTATGACAAGATGATATTTTCCTATGAAATCAGAGAAAGTTCTTCTTGTAAACACTGCTCTTGAGCTCAAAGTCCAGTTTCAGATGCTGTTGTTGCTAAGGTCACATGGGTAACATAGGCCAATGTTCCTTGTCTCTCTTTAGCACTTCTGGCATTTACCTCTCAAATTCTCAGCTCCTTACAAAGGAGTGGTGGTATGTATCCTCCGGGTAGTTTAGTATCTGTAGTGACATAGAATCCAGCTCTCCATTGACATTGCTTGTTTCTTGTTTTTCTCCATCATAATTTCTTCATTACTAACTGGTATGCATAATGCATGCTGCCTAAGGTTGCACTTGGTTTATGAAGTTTTAAGGTTTCCATTTGTTGTGTTTTCTGTTTTTTTAAGACAATTTTCTTACATTTTAAAGTTGTTTCATCATATTACTAATGTTTAGTGCAATAGAAGTTAGTTCTATTGTATATTGTTTTGTGATGTACAGATGCATGACCACCTACTATGTTTTCCTTACTAACAGAAACTGAGTTTGGTAACAGGGTCTAAAAAGTCTTGATATATGTTTAATACTTTTTATTGTTCAGTGACAAAGAATGTTTTTTCACATTTAGGTTCACGAGAAAGCCAGCTCTGATCTTAGTGTTGTACCTGAAAATGAGCCTGTAGATTCAGAAACGGAAGCAGAGAAGAACCTGGTTGAACGGATTAAGTCCATCAAACAAGAAAAGTATGACTTGTTTTATCTGTTTTGTAAAGAATTATTGATGTAATTTTTCTAATGATTTGGTTGGTTCTTTGAAGAGAGGATCTGGCCTGCAGACTTCCTGAGATGGAGCAACCTGGTTCAGACCAGGAGAACTTAGATTCTGAAGCCTCTTTGAGCTCAGAAAGTCTTTTGGATGAGCAGCAGCGTTCTTCGGCTCACAGCTCAGAGCCTGATGGTTAGTATTTGGTCCACTTTGAACTCTTCCTGTCTTTCTCGGTCTCACCTGTGGTTTCTGACCAAACCACGGGTCCGTTGGCTTGGGCCCTCGCTTTCTTTTGTGGTGCAGGTCTGGACCAGTGATGGTGATTGGGGCGGTGATGTCTGCTCTCTAACAAAGCAGGTTGGACAGTAACCTTTTTCTTTGTGTATGCTTCTGTGTATTCGGTTGCAACACCATTGTGTGCATGAGAGTGGCTCTGCAACACAGAGGCATACACAGTCCATTTTGCACCGCATTACTAATTTGTAGGCTTTTTGAGCTACATGTGACTGCATTCATTGGGCTCCTTTATTGATATACAGAATAAATAAGTGATCACAAAAAGCAAACATAATCAATTTATTTTCCTACAGGGCACCTTTCTAAGAGATGTAAACCGGTTTGTCCTCCCAAACCCTTGGATCTGACCCTGCGACCCAGATTCTCAACTCTGTCCATTTCAATCAGAGGCCTGAGCCCCACAGGCTCTGTCTCTCCTGTGTCGAGCTGCACATCTCTATCTTCTGACTCATCCTTCAAATCTTCATTGAAACGACGCAATCCTGTAATTCCAGACACTGTCAAACTGCCTCCTGGTGTTGGGTCAAGGCCTGGTCAGAGTCGCACACTTCCAGAAACCTCTAGTCAAACATTTAAGTCCTTGATCCGGACGAGAGGACAGTCTGGTCGGAGGAAAGAATCTGCTACTCAGTCCTTATATATCAACAGCCCTGAGTGTGAAAACATGCATTTATCCACGAGCCCAACCTCCTCCCCCAAACACCAGCAAGAAACTCAGAATGGCCAGAGACGTTTTTCTGACCCTGACCTGCCCTATACCAATGATAATCTTTAAAAGCACAGTATTGTGATAAATAACTTTTACTGGCAACAGCCTTGAATTTACAGAAGAAAGAAGCTACATGGAAAAATGATCCAAAAAAAATAACAATTCAATTCCTTGTATGAATCATAATAAAACTGGACTACTTGTTGCCAAGCACCTTTTCTATTATTTTAATATATTGTTAATGCTGATGAGACCTGCCCGAACAGGCGATATTACAATTTGCCTAAATGGATCGGACATCTTTTATTTCACCTGCTTTCTTTTTATGCCTTTGTGCTATCTCAGATTTAGCAGGTTCCAGTCGCACTTTTGTAGTTCTTATTTCTCCTAATGAGCATGTGACTAACATGCTCGCTGTCATGTTAGCTAGTGCCTTGATATGTACAGTAATGCTGAAAAACCTTTTGTAATTATTGCAGAACCTTTTTGTGAGAGAGGTTGTGTTATTGAGTGTAACTGCCACACAGATTTCAACTGAAACAACACAGTACGAAAAGGACCTACCATAACAAATGTGCTGCTTTTTAATTTGTTACAGTAAATGGGAAGACATTACCTTGCAATAGCAAAGGGAACCCGGATCAGTATGTCATTTTTTCTTTTTTAAATTAGAAGTATTTGGCTCATGTGCAATGTTATCCCCTCTGTTTCATTATAATATTCCAGACCTACAATTCAGATGGACCATAACTGAAACCCGGAAACCATGCCTGATGTGTATGAATTATAATTTTAATGTCCTACTCAGTCTGTTTTCATGATTCGTATAACAACCAACAATGTGGTTTGTTTATAAATGAGTTGGGAATGAATGGTTAGGACTGAATGAAAAAAGGTAGTGTTTTTTTAATATTTACATGCTAATACAAAACATAATGCTCCTTCAGTGTGTTCTTTGTGTTTAATTGAATTTCAGTTATAATTACTCTGTGAAGATTTGTGTTAGTCTAATTTCTTCTAGATGCACAGGAAAACTGTTAATAGCTAAGCTCAAATATGTATAAACAGGTTTTAGCCCTAAAATCCTTGAACTTTAAATAATGCATTTGTTAAGTCCCATCTTGTAGGTCCACATTTAAAACTTGGAAAGAAACAAATGCAAATGCACTCATTATGGAACGACCCTGGGCATAAATCTCAGTTTTGCCAGTAAACGTTTTATTAATGTCAAGTTGGAAAGGTGTAACTCATAGTAAGCGTTAATCATGTTTACATATCTATTAAACATTTCGTTTTAACTTATTGTGTTGTTTATGGTAATTACAAGCAGTGAAAGAATGTACACAAAAAGGATAATTTATCCTGTGTGTTTGATCTTTAATTCACATGCACGTTCACATATAGGCATGTGAATTAATATTTCTGATGGAGGAGTATCCACATCCATGACAAAAATATTCCACAGTCTAGCATTAACTATACAATCTCCAAGGAAACAAGAGTACCAGGCACAGTTACAGGTCACAGTGGAGAGGCATTCCTCTCACAGTAAGAATGTAAGAAGAAAAAATATGCAAGAAAGAGGCAAAACATTAACATCTCCATGGTCACAAACAGTTTGCAGACAGAAAAGTTACATTGCGTACATTTACATAATAATGATTTAAAATACGCTTCAAGGTGTAAGCAATTTATCAGAAATATCTTACATATTTAATAATAATAATAATAATAATAATAATACATTGAAATTAACGCTATTTTAATTTAATGAACGTTATTTTATTAAATCCATGATGATCGCCCACTTTTTCTTTGAACAGCTACGTCATAACACTGCGACGGCGTAGCTGTTCAAACATCATCAAACATGGCTTCTAGATTAGAAATAAATTTTATTAGATTGCTTTCTCGTTGTGAATCTATTGCTTCAGATAAACGAGGGGAGGCGGAATGGAGACTGGAGAAGGTAAAAATGTGGACTTTGTTAGTTTATCATCAAAAGCTGCCTTTGTTGTCAGCCGCTAACAGCCTTGATTGCATTAGCCACGTCGTCGCTCGCGTACTGGGCATTCAGTTATATTGTTCAATTTGTTTGAATTTTGATCATAAATACACTTACACGCAAATGTAAATCTTTGTTATCACTCCCAGTATGTGGCTGCTTTGGAGGAGATGTTGGTTGCACTGAGGAAAAACCCAAGGTAGTTTTTTTTTTGGTTTTTTTTTGTGTGCTTGTTTTCACATTTTATATTGTATAAGAATGTTTCCCATTCTGAAACACTTGTAACTTTGTTATCTGGGTGTTCAAACTGAATATCAAAATTATTTTGTTTATTTCAAAGCAAACCAACGCCAGAGGTTCTGACAGAATATACAAGAAAAGTAGATTTTTTAAAAGGACTTCTTCAAGCTGAAAAACTAGTGAGTGCACTTTGGATTTCTTTTCTGTGTTTTATACCTTGAATAAATAATTGTATTTATTTATTTTTACGTGTGTCATAATTATGTTTTATGTTTTATTCCATATTTTCAGTCTTCACCAGCTGAAAAAGCATTAGCTAATCAGTTCCTTGCTCCTGGACGCACACCAACTATTTCAAATGAGAGGATGTCTGCCACTAAAACTGTCCACATGCAGACCAAAGCCCGATGCACAGGAGAAATGAGAGCCGAGCTGCTCTCCACGGTAATGTACCAAGTATCAGTTTTGTTTTAAGTAATGCATTTCATTTCAGTTGTATAATAATATTGCATGCCATTTTTTCCCCTAGAATTCACCTCTGAAAGGTATGTACAAATTCAGCTTTTAGATACAGTCTCATTACAAGAAGGTAAATTAAATAATGCAATTCTTTTTATAGGTGCAACTGAAACCGAACTGCGAAACCGAAAGTATGATATGTCAAAATAATTCTTATACAAAATGTGTTAAGTTTATTTGAAAAGTCTATTCTTTAAAAATGTATGTTTTTAGAGGTCTGTCAGTGGATGAACATCAGTCTGCAGCAGAGCTTGATGCTGTTCTTCAGCACCATCATAACCTACAGGAGAAATTGGCTGAGGACATGCTCAGTCTGGCCCGAAACCTGAAAAATAACACACTGGCTGCACAGAACATTATCCGCCAGGACAACCAGGTGACTAAGTAATGAAATGGCACAGTCATACCAGAATGTGCTACAAGTTAAATGTTCTACCTTCCACAAGGTGGTGATATAATACTAGTAAAAAAAAGAAAAAAAAAGAAAAAGTAAATCTTACCCCTCATAATACGCTCTATTGACATTTACCAGAAGTTGTAAGAACACGTCATGTGGATGGTGACTTCCAATGTAGTTACCGACACTGGGCATGTGATAAAACCATGGACTCAGCAGCAGTGGGCTTCACAATGTGCCTTTTTTTTTTTTTTTTTTTTTTGACAAATTGTAATACACAAATTAATAGGCAATTTATATAGGAAAAAAGAAAGAATACAATGATATCTAGAAGAAGAAAACCGGTCCATTTTCTCAGTTTTTGTCAGAGTTATTATTGCCAACAGAGCCCAAAGGAAGTTGTCATCTGCATGTTTCCAAACGTCTTCTGGTTTTGTGACGTGAACGTGAATAGAGCCTATTGTAATGGGTAATAGTAACAAAGGTTTCAAAGGTAGTTAAGTGGAATAGTTTTTTTTAGAGGCTTTATCAAACCTTGGTTTCAAAGTAATCAACGTAAATTATTTCTAGATGGGTTACCCTGGTGATTGTAATAATAGATTATATTCTAAATATGTTTGTTCCTTTTGCACAGACATTGAGCCAGTCCATGCGTCAAGCTGATCTGAACTTTGAAAAGCTTAAGACTGAGTCTGAACGACTGGAACAACACACAAAGAAATCTGTGAACTGGCTGCTGTGGCTCATGCTCATCCTGGTGTCTTTCACCTTCATCAGTATGATCCTCTTCATCCGAATCTTCCCCAGACTCAGATGATGACCATCAATCAATGCTGGACTCTTGTATTTAACTTCTAAAAAACTACAACAACTCACCTGTATACTGATGAAGTAGCCCTGTTGTAGCACTGGGTGGATGGACACACCTGGAAAAGAATTCAAATCTTCATAAATAATTTTGCTGTAATTATGTGATTCTCTAGATGGTAGTATTTATGTTGGTGAATCAGACAAAAACTGTAATTGGCTTTGTGATACATTTATTCTCAATGCAGGCCCAACAACAAAAGCTATAAAATCATCCACACAAACATGAATAAAATCAAATTAACATTTCTGTCAATGCTTGCCCTGACTCAAATGCATCAAACAGCTTTCAGCAAAAATCATCCTTTTGTTTGTTCCACCTATATAAATGAAAGAAAACATATTTAAGTTTACATTGTATGTATTTTCTGGCTTCCAGTGTTAATATGTGTGGTGTTAATTACATTTTAATATATATTTAATTGGCAAAATACTTATTACAGGCCTGTGTATAATCTGTACAAAGCACTTTATTATTGTTGGAGTAACAGAATACATCATGGGATAACTTTTTTTTTTTTTTTTTTTGCTGTAATGTTTCATTACTTTTGTCAAGCCTTGCAGATACTTGTTGCTAATAACAGGTTTAATTTTAATCTAAGAGGTATGGTTTTCCTGTAGGTTTACTTTGGGCAAACTGTGAAATTTCTGTCATCAGGAAAAAGAAAAGATTGAACGCCATCCATATCATCTCAGACTCCTGATGGCTACTCTGCTTTGAGCTGGATCCATAGATGGAAGACCCTGTAAGACTACAGTACAGCTGAACATCAGCTGTGAGAAAATTACACATAAAAATAAAATAATAGATCTTAGTTTTTTTTACATTTGAGTAACAAATGATGGATGAACAAAGCATTACACTGACATATTTATGTTCGACTTTTATCTTCGACTAGGCCTACTTTGTATTTATATTCATAAAATTTATTTCTGGATTAGCACTATACCACTTGAGTTTGCGTAGCCAGTTTCTTAAAACTGGCCATGGCTCTCCGTTCTTGAATTCTCGCCACTTAGTGAGTGCAGTAACCTCTTTTGTCCAGTAAGGGTCAGTCTTGACTTTCACCTAATGATTACAATGGTGACCTTCATGACCTGCATGCATTACTGCTTGAGCCATGAATCCGTCTAATGTACAGCTATTCTTTTTAAAGATATCTGATGCTTGAAAATAGTTACTGTAAATATTTGCTTTTGTGTTTAGGTTGTTAGTCCAGTGGCATTATATTAGTAAACATGCTATGAACTTAACTATAACTGGGGTTTGAAGATCTTAAAAGAAAGAGTTGAATCCTAATGCGTTCCTAGTGTGTGTTTGTGTCTTGTGTTGCAGCCCTGCTTGTCCAGGCTTGCTGTGCCGCTGGTCTTTCTGATTTTTGGCCTTCGTTGCTTTGGGCTTGGCTCAGGTCTAGCTACAGCACTGTGTATTTTGAGATCCCTGGGGGGCATTCTGCCTGCCGAAGCTGAGGTATGCAGGCCACCATGAGGCCAAATGAGGTTGTGTCACAGCAGAATCATCATCCCTCAGTTTAACCGCAGCTGTTTGCACCTCCATTCTGAGGGCTTTGTTAATGCTAAGGCTATGTCATCTATTACTATGGGAATTACTGTTTTACTCACTCAGTTGCCTACATTGTGTGAACTTAAGAAATACTTCGTTTTGGGGTTTATTTTAAATTGTAAATGATGCCACAAGCAGTCACTCATTTTTCAGAAATTTAAATTATTTAAAAAATTATTTAATATTTAAAGTAGAGGCTGTTTTATTGTGCAATCCTTCTTGGATTGTAGGCTATGACATCTATCTTTACACTAATTTAGGGTTTAAGTGAGACAGCACTACCACAAAAACGCTTGAGATTGGACACAAAAACATTGGCAAAAACTATGGTAAATTGTTACCACTGGTAATCCCACTATATTGTCATAATGCCTTGGAATGAACATTTGAAGTTTAGTATTTAGAACCTATAAACTCTCTATTGGTTTGACATTGGGCTGAAAATGGAAACATCTCTGAGATACGACACCATCCCAAGCTCTATGTGAGATTCCCTGGTCAATTTGAGAATCTCTGGGCCTCCTATCTTCACTGAACTTGTTTCTGGATGAGGCTGGGGCAGAGCCATATGAGTCTGGGGCCCTGTGTCCAGCCCTGTGGGGCTGGTGGCTGTTTATGCATGGGATAATGTGCAGTTGAACACAAAGCCATAAGCTGAAAACACTGCACACCTCTTGGGGCCTCTTCGGGGTTGTCCTACAGGAGGCCCTGACAGTGCAGCAGGTGCATTGGGCCCCAGCAACAGCAATGGAGCTTTGTTTGGGGAGCAGATTAGACAACCAGATTTTTATCTTCCAAAATTTTTATTTGTGAATGCAAACTAGATAAAGTGCCATCTAAAAAATATTAGCATGGGGTTTAAAAATAGAGTGGATAAAAGAGAGAGATCCTTGTCTGAAGTGTTAGTGAAGATGAGACCAAGGTTTCTCTCAAGGATACTTTGAACGTCATGCATCACATGTTTTGTCCACTGCTGAGGTATGTCAAGGGCAAACAGATGCTTTGCAATTCTTTTCTTATTACTGTTACAGTTTGCACAAATTCTTAACCATCATACCACAAAACAATAGTTACAACAATCCCCACTACATTTTACAGATGGCATGGTTCACCTATTTGTGGTCATGTTTACTTGTACTGATCCTGTTAAATAAATAAATGATGTTACATACACAAAACAAAATCTTTCTGAAAGTCAACATGTGGCTTTTAGAATGTTGTGCTATGATGCTATATATGGGCATAAATGAAAGTCTGTCATTTTTCAAACAGCCATTCATGAAGATGGGATGCTTTCACTGATGGCATTAGCATATGCTCGCCATCATCACGATCTAATCCCAGAATAATTTAACTGTTTATTTTTATGCACCATATTTATTCCCTATTTGGGTTATTTTTGTTTGGTTATTTATAGTATGGACATAGCAATTATGCTGTGTTAACTCTCTCACTAATGGTCATACAGTATTATAACTATACAAAACAAGACTTAAACAGTGAAGGCTGTGACACAGAAGGTGTTTTACAATTAAATCCTTTGTTTTGGTGATTTGAGATGATGGCTCTGGTAACAATAGCAAAGTATACTTTTAAAACAAATTATGAAAAAAAAGCTTTGTTGACAAATTTAGCATCATGTTGATGCTTATGGAGTGCCAGGCTAAAGGTCTTGGGGAGGGGTCACTGGTCATCCCGGACATCCAGGAGGATGTCCTCAGGCTGCAGTCACAAATAGAACTTTGGGAAGTTTTGTATCTTGGGAAAGTAAACAGTGATGCTCACTGCCCACATTTGTACAAACCAGTGACAGGGCAACCAATCATATGAGGGAATTGTACTACTACTTCAAGAGGGAACAGAATAATTTAACAGAGATGGTTTTCAATAACTTGAGTAAATACCTCACCATGTCTGTGTCTGCATATTGGCAATTTAACTATTATTCTAGTATTGTTGCTCTGTTGTGGTGACATAACTTGACAGTAAGTGTTTGTTGCAGATTATATTTTTGACTCTTGTCATGTCTTCATAGTATTTAAAAAAAAAAAAAAAATTATTCATGAGACAGTTTTAAACATTGAAGGCTATGTTTGCTTACTGTTTCCCCTCTGCAGATAACGAGTAGCAACCATATAGTGGTGGTGGGTGTGTATAATTGATGAAGTGCTCTTTGATCCCAGGGGTGGTGGTTGTCACCTCGGATGTGCTGTTTGCAGTGTCCAGGATGGGCGGCTCTTCCTCTGTAAACACTAATACAATGCTTCTGAGTTTATCCCACGAGGAGCCGGCTCTCAGGAAGTCATCAACCATTTCCCCTTTCACCCATTTGTCCCACAGAGAAAAAAAATATGTGAACTCTGACCTGCAACATATTTGTTGAAGAAATTAAATAAAATCACTGAATATAAAGCATTTAAGCCACGAAATCAAAGTTATAGTGAAGTGAAGTATGTCACTTCTGGTGGTGGTTATACCACTTGTTTCAGTGCTTTTCTAGGAATGAACAGCATTAAACTTATGTATGATAAAAGTGTTTTCTTACTGTGAGTATAGTTGACTCTCCACAGATCTGGCTTGTAACTTGGCCTTGTAATAATAATAATAGTAATAATGATTTACACTATCCATTATGCATCATTTATTCCCTCCATTGGCAAGATAATAATGTAGTCAGTTGCCCTGGGGCAAACTGATGGAAGCAAGGCTGACAGTCTGCTCCAACAACCACTCCAACCATTACCAACTGTCACATATACCACTTTCCTACACACGCTTGTCTCTCTATTGAGCAAAACAGGTGGCAGAACTTCCACCAGAAAAGTTTCTTAGTGCACTTTTTAAGTGTTGACATCTGAAAATGTGAATGTTACAGTGTACCACTCTGAGTTGTTTAACTCAATCATGTCATATCATGTAGCAGATTGTACTTAAATTGTAGCATAGCCCTGATAGATATTTGACTGCTTCTTCATTGGAGCTGATTGAAGAACTGATCCAGGGTCCCCATAGGGATCTGTTTGCTTTGCTTTAATCTTTTTGCTCAGTTTTGCTCTTTCTAGACTCTGGACCTTTTTCACAACTCTTGAGATAAATTAAGCCAGGATATTCTGCAATTTAAAATCCATCACAAAACCTGAAACTAAATGGAAGATTGTCACCTCTGTTGCCCATAATTCGTTTTGACTCGGTGTTCTTGGCAGAATATGTTGTTGTTGCTTAAGCACCTAATGTTCAAACAGGGCACAAAGGGTCATTGTAAGGTCCCTGGGTCAGTGGAATCCTGGGAATGTTTATCCCCTTTCTGATCTGCACTCACACATCCCCATACTGATTTCAGCCACAACAGAGAAAGAAATGTGGGCATTAGAAATTAGGTGAGTATGAAATATGTAGCCACATGATGATGAAAATTCAATAAATTAGGAAATTATGACAAAAAAATTATAATATCTATATTTATAAAGTTGCAGTGACGATTTGTTGTTACTCCTATTTCTAATCCACTTTAAAGCTGTGGTACCTGATCAAACCATGACAAAATAAATAGCATGCATTTAAGTTGATCTAAGTCAATGGATCCAAGTGATGTCATCTCCCGTCCCATTGAAAATGATAGCTTATGCGTACTGTAGAGCAAACCTGACTTATTTGAGTATGTTTAGAGGCCTTTTATTTTGCTTGACAGAAAATTTGGGTTGTGAAGGGTTCTGTGCCATTTTTTTTCCATGTTTCCCATTATTGAGTTAGCACGATGTTTGTACATATTATGTCTGTTAAGACTAAAGTGCAATAGAACATGATGTTCCTATGTTTACTCTCATATAAGAAAACAGAAGCATACTCTGACCTCTATGCGTTGTGTGTGGAAATGTTTCTGAGAACATGCTGACTGTTTCCAGGGGAGGGGGACATGTGTGTGGAGTGTCCTTAGAACCCCTGGACCAGTGGAAGTGAGGCTGCCTCCTGACCACGTCTTTTCCCTGTGACAATGACCTGACCTTGACTGTTATGTCCGCCCTGAGCCCCTCTCATCTCTCTGTGCTCTGTCATTATGCCAATATGTGGATAAAGCTGTCACTGACACTTCCTGTGAGGAAGGCCACTCAGGTTCAAGCACTTTCTTATCAATGATAAAGCTAATCCTCTGGCCTGGCGCTTGGCCCTGTGGCCCCTCCACATCAGTGTGAGAACGGGACATGCAGTCGTTCAGCGTAAACACCAGAAGGAAAAGGCGCCATGAGCAGGAATGTGAGGGGCAGGTGACCAGGGTTAAGAGGAAAAGTGACCTATACAATCTATCCATAGTCTAAATAAGTGCAGTGGTCCATGTGTGGGAACGCAGACTATGGGATGTAAGCCTGACCCAGGGTTGTGTCTGCACTGCTCTGAGTGTGGCCTGAACACACAAGATGATACGAGGAGCTGACTGCAGGGGCCTGACTTCCACAAGGACTCCAAAGCTCAGGTGTGGTCCAAAGCTTTCCTTTAAAAATAATCTGTATTGTGTCTTAATGACAGCTGACTATATATTAGCACCATGTGTGAATCACAACACCTTATGTTAACCCTCAGGAATTTTGACCCCACACTGAAGTTTCAAGAAATCAATAGACAATTAATAAACATTATTACTTTCAGTAGCATCACTGCTAAACAATTTATATAAAAAATGGATCAGCAGACACAGTGTGTTGCATATGAAATGTGTTTGCAAGTGCTGCTGTATCCTTGGTTACCTGTGATCAGCAGTAGTCATTGATGACGTGACAGAGGCAGCTCTGTCCCAGACACTGCAGCTGTTATCACTCTGGATTATCAACATGCTCTGTGTAGTTGGGGCTCAGATTTATCGGATCACCGGACCAATCACAGAGCGGAGCTCTGTGTTCTTTCCAAAGGCTTTAGACTTCCTCATCGATGGCTCACAGTGACCTGTGCTCTCGGCATGTATTTAGAGCAGTGTACACAGTACAATATGTGCAAATTAATTATATTTATGTATCTCTATGTCATCGCCTCACCTGTAAGACATAAAGGATGATTGTTGCGAGTATGGCAGATTGTACTACATCTCACAAACATGGCCATCATGCAGGGTTTAGTAAGATCTTGCAACACAAATACAAAACTGTGCCTACATGTACACTGCACCTGCACTGGAGGAGGGGCCCATAATGTTCCATCACAAACAACTGAAACGGTATAAAAAACATTTTGTTCAGCACATGCCAAAGTGCCCCAGGATGAAGAGGAAATGTAATGTTTATGTAATTGTGTGATTTTATATATATATATATATATATATATATATATATATATATATATATATATATATATATATATATATATATATATATATATATATATATATATATATATATATATATATATGTATATATATATATATATGTATATATATGTATATATATGTGTATGTGTATGTGTGTATGTATATATATATATATATATATATATATATATATATATATATATATATATATATATATATATATATATATATATATATATATATATATATATTATATATATATATATATATATAAAAGAAGTGTGTGTGTGTATTTAAGTGTAAAATCCACACAAGGGCTCATTTGAAGAGAAAGGCTGTGTGTGTTTAAGCTCATGACTGTCCATGGTACATACAGCACACACAGGTCCACATGCAGCTAATCACTGAGTTTTCTACCAGCTGTATGAAATATATTGTATTTTATATTATGTCTTTCATGCTTCAGTTGCACCTTAGATTACCTACTGTATATTTTGTACTGCGCCATATCTCTTTGTCCTTATTTGACATTTGGAGTATGCCAATTGGCGGATATTATTTTTAGTGCCACCTACTGAAATAAAGTCATAGTACAACAGAGTGAGAGCTGAGCACAGTAGTGAAGCCTGTATAATCATATAAAAGCATTTTAGTTTAGCGGGATAAACAGTCATTCACTTGTGCAGCTCACTCAGGAGGAAGTACATAGTGAAAGAAAAGGAATATGGACAATGGGAATACCACAGAACGATCTGTTTTGACTAGATTCCACAACCCTTAGTCCTTCAGACCTGTGACATTTAATCTCAGTAAGACCTCATCTACTCTGTTCACTGGGAAACAACATTCCTCAGAATAACAAGCCTGTGCCAGCTAAGAAGACTAAACCAGTGTGCAAATTTTTATATAGCATTTTATATTTTGTGTTATTTCTATGCTCCATCTAAAGTTATCACAGCAATCATAGAGCTTTTTGATATTCAAATCAAATTGTTGTCTAGTTTTTAATGGTATTTTACTTACTATGTTCAATATTTACATAACTTAATGGATTAGAAAGATCTACCTGGTGATTGATCAGAAGATGTGCAGACCAAATATCTTTTTCAGAAAACCAGGTCTACAATTGTTAAAGGAGGCCACATAGACCTGATAATTTCAATAATTTTTCAGAGTATGTTTATTATTCATATTCACGGATGTGATAGACAGATAGTGAATAGTGGCTGGACTGCAATGACTAGATAAATATTAGTAATAGTAAAAGTATTATTGATTATAGAATGTTGTTGTTAATTGTATATTTTTTGGGTAGTATTATATATTTTCTACAATTCTGTATTTGAGATGCATCATTTTATTCATCGTTTACTTTTGTATCTTCATTCCTGTTCATTGTAGTCCAGTTCACACGTAGAGCCTGAGCACGGAGCCTCCCCGGTAACAGCAGCAGTCCAGATCCACACCAGGCCAATTGAGTGTGCAGAGATCCGCTCCTGGATTTGCATGAGGCCGCGGCCCAGCTGAGGACTGGCAGGACTTGTTTACTGTGGAGAGACGGAAAGAGGAGGTACCTGAGGGAGAGCAGTCGCTATACGAACGGGAATCCAAGTTTTTACACTTGACCCGTCTTTTTAAGTCTTTTTATGTTTGTTTAACTCACTATTTTAGCATCTCGGGCAAGGAATAGTTACTTTGTCTGTGTTGCTTTATTCGAACTCTGGGGCTGACTCGAAAACCTTGTTGTTTTGGATTAGCTCGCTAGCGTTAGCTGTTTTCCAAATCAGCTATCGTTCATCTGAGAAAAGAAACGGGCGGCGTGGTGGAGTTTCTCATTCCATTAGCAGCGTGGAGCTTCAACGCCGCCGATGTTTCCGTCGTTTTTTGATACATTGGACGGATACAGATCATCTGTGGGCTCACACGTTTCCAAACCTTATTTAGTTTTACCCGTTTGGTCGTTTCTGGCGGCGGAGTGGCTTGCGGCGTGGTGGTCAGCGGGGGTGAAGGAGTTCAGAGGAAGGTCGTAGTGGGGAAAGCTGCGTCTCTGCTGCACGTAGCTGCTCTGATCAGTTTCCTGGGATGTGTTCACTCCTATCTTAAAAGGGAGCTTCTGCTGGGAAATTGCATTTTACTGGCAAATTCAAAGACCTTCTAAACCGATACTTGGGCGACAAGTTGACCCCATGCTTGCTGGACGTACTGTTTTTGCGATTCTTTTAACACCGATTTTTGATCATTTTTTTTATTTCACTGGAACACCATAATATTGAAATGAACACAGACCGATTGGACCTCTTCTTCAGCCCGCTGCAAAAAAAGATTTAATATTTTCTTTATGTAGGGAAGTATCAAAACAAAACAGATGAACGTGGACTGTCGCCTTCGCTTATGGAAGATGAAGATATTCACTCGTACATGTGTTGCCAGAACCCAAGATCACGTTATTTAGTGGTGTGCATATTTCCTCGAACAAGTTGTTTTAAGATAAACTTCTATTGGAGAGTTAAAGCACTGCAGTCAATTGATACTGGAGTTTTTAAGGGCATTTTGAAGGAAGGTTCTTCCTATCCATAAATCAAAATGGGACGGTGGACGCTAAAACTGCGAACACAAATAGTGTGTCTTATCTTCAGCACCTGCATCATATGCCAATGTGGACTGATCAACGGGGAAAGTAAGTATTTTACTTCTCAATGTGTAGATCATGTTGACAGATAATGGTGATTAGCATTAATAAAGCATTAATAAAGAGCTAAACTGTTATTTAGTTATTTACTTTAACAGACTTTGTTGGCTCAATTAAGACATAATAGCTTACTGTATAATTATAACAATCATAGGCTAATAATAAAAATTAAAATACATTTTTAACTATTTGTACAGTGAAATCTAAATTTAACGCAAGTATAATGGTCAAGTGATACAGCTTGTTTGAATATGGTTAGGTTTATTCCTAATTGAATCCGCTTTAATGATGAGACGCTGGTTGTTTTGACGCATGCTCCGTGGTTTGTTTCTGTCTAATTAAGGGGCTGGTAATTTCAGGTTTTGTCGTCGTACGCGCTCGTGACCCCGCCCCTTGCCATGTTTCTTAAAGCTACACGTTTGAACAGCGGCCTGTGTTGCCTACGCCAGCCCCAGAGCCAGATTAGTTGATGTAACTGGACAAGGGTGGTCTGCCGCAGCGAGTCTAAACTGGGAATAGCAGGATTGGCCCAATGAGCGCGGCTAGGCCTCTCATAGCGACACATAAACACACCGCAGAGGCGCACACAACATAAAGGCAAACAAACAAGGCGCTGACGCTTACAAGTGTTTAGCGCTGATTTGTCTGTTGTGTCCCATGCAAGCGTGCGAGGCGCCTACGAACCTCAATACGTCTACATGTGCTGCTGAGAGCTCACGAGGAGTCAATTAAGCTCGAGCATTTTTAGCACATGTTATAAAGTCGCATTTAGGTGGGCTACATTTATTTCTATTATACATTAAGATTTAAAAAATAAAATAAAACTTTTTAACCTAAATAAAGTGAAGATATGCGGACTGAAAGCGTCTAGATAGAAAAAAAACGGAAGTTTATTTATGAAAATAATATTGTATTATTCTTTCATTTTGATTTTAATAGTGCTGTTTTGTTTTTTAAATAAAATGACTTTTGACTTAGATAACAATAATGACGAAATGCGTTTACAATGATTAGTCAGTCACGATTATTATGATTAATCTTTGCCGCCCTATTAAGCATATATTTAAACTTATTTTTGTAAGTTTTGAAAGGCATTGCCATTAAAATGGTTACACATTAAAGTTTAACCAGATCCATTTTACTTTAACATCTGAAATGTTATAGTGTTATAGAATAAAAGCATTGTAGGGCTCTTCCCATATCCTTGTGTATATTCACTTCTAGTTTTATCACAAAAAGACTTTATTGGCCAGGTTCTTAGGAAGTCTTGAGGCTACTTTTCACAGGTCACGTATGCAGACAGAGCAGAGGCCCATAAGGGGTTGCAATTGGACAGGACCAGCTCTGTACCCTCCTCTTTCCTATTTTTTTCTTTTCGTTTTCTTCCTCTATAAAGAAGGGTAAATGTCATTGGTTATCTGGTTCTTGATTTACTCAAATCCCTGGAAGTGACCATATTTGGCACTCAGGAGATGTTTATGATGAGAATGCAAACCACTCAAATACTATTGTTGCACATGCTGTCTCACAGCGCCACCCCTGTTATGGATCAAGGGAGGCTGTCAAACTAGGATCTGTGTACCCACTCATGTTAACACTTTTTTTGAAGTCTTGCCTCTTTGTGGTTGTCTCATAATCACCCGCACACAGTTTACTGAAGTACTTTTCTGAACTGCTGAGCTGTCTCCAGGTCAAACTTTTGAAAAACAAGTTGTGCAACTAGGAGGATTGCCCCCTTCTTGTTCCTCTCAATCTTGTAAGCACAACTCTGAGACACAAATGCGTATGCTGTAGGTAGACCATCCTATCCACTATTCCTGTTAATATTGTGTAAATTAAAGCACACCCTGTCTCTAAGTCTCACATTAACTTAATGGCACAACCTTGTAACAAGTACTAATAACTGTAACAGTGCCTGTTGCTCATTTAGACTGCATTGTGTGCTGCAGGTGCATATGGACTGATCCAACAATCCAACAACCACGCCTGTCCGCTATTAGTGTCTCTGACCTGACTACTCCTGTCCACTGTAGTGTCTCTTACCAGACTGCTCCTGTGTGTTTGTGTGTCAAGAGGAGGTGGCCATGCATGAGAACAGTTTGTACTAGAGCAGGCTGAAAAGCAGGAGGCCTGTTAGCACTGGCCCCTCTGTGCAGAGCGGCCCCTGACCCCCCACACTGATCTGAACCATCAGGCATATTTACTACTGTGCATGGTGGATTTTTTGTTATTGTGATGTTTTATGGTTTAAAAATGCAAGATGATGAGTTTAAAGTAATTTCTAATCTGGTAATAATAGAGAAATTGCTTGTTTTGTATGTTCTCAAGATGTGGTTCCCAGACTGGGGGTTGGCACCACCTGGGAAGGTAGATCTATCAGGTTAGATCTCTATGGCGACACGTCTTGAACCCCACTCCAGAATAAGATAAGAAGACTTCTTTGACCAAAACCAACCAGAGATGAGAATGCAGCAACCTTGTTTGACGTATTTCTTATTTTTTAATTCCTGGTATATTTTGTCAATGATTGACAGTTCCTCTTACATGATAGTGCACCTATTTTCCCTCAGCTCTGTGTTCCTACAACCCCATTTTTTTGCATTTAAAAATATTTTTGGAAGTGAATAAACCCCCACCTTCACCCTAACCATAATCTCAAAACAGGTCCTAACCTTAATCATTACCCTACAACCAAATGTGGGACCATAGAGCCCTGGGGAGATGGAGCAGATCCCAAGAACACAGTATGACAGATTCATTCAGAAAATCCATTATTGACAAAGACAGTTGTGAACAAGCTGTGCTCGTCCTACATCTTATCCAGAGACCCTCATGTCTGAGTTGGTCTGAGTAAGAGAAATTTATCCAGAATAAGTTGAGCCAGATTCGTACAGGCCTCTTGTTTAGAGCTGGTGGTACTTGCTGTTTAGAGTGCATCTGTCCTAATGCCCCACAATGTTTGGTTATCATAAAATTGTTTTAATTCACTTAGTTTGGGTAGTTTGTATGCGGTCAGTCACAATAAAGGCAACGTATGGTCCTTTGGCACAGAATACTCACAGAATTGACTGAGTGTCTCAAAGAAAAGCATCTTGAAAAAAAAAAAAAAAGTTTATTTAAAAAGTGACAAACTTTCAATTATGTTTTTGTGGAAAGGAATATATGGCCACCTGTATTTCTATCCCCAGTATACTATGAGCCTTCATCACACTACAGCTAGTTGCGGTTGACTAACGATTGCAGGTATCCATTTATCATTATATGGGGAATTAGCAGCATAAGCACTTTACATATCATGTTGAGTACTGCACCGGTTCTGTGTTTATAAAGTTAGCAGAAAGTAAAATATTTTAAAGAATTAAAGTAAAGATAGTTTTTTTTTGTCTTTTAGTTTGTATATATTATACTATTCTATATTGTATTATTATACTATTTTTTATAACTTTACTTCATATGTCAAGAAAAATGAACAATAGTCTCAGCTTTAAATGAAATGCTTGTCTTTGAAAACACAGAAGTCTCCTCAGGTGAAGTATAAATATGTTATGTTATTATCCATTCGTAACTCATTGTCTGACGCATAATCCTAAATATGTATTTATTTGAGTACAACAGGAATAGGAATATAATGGAGGTCAAGTGGTGACCACAATAGTTTTAGTAACGTAACTAGCTGGAGTGCTGTTGTACATGGAACCCATTCAAATGAAATGACGTTAGCATAAGCTGAACTGAAATGCTAAACATACCCAAAGTATTGAAGCACTTGCATCATGTTATCAGTGATTTTACTGATGTGCGAATCTGTTTTCTATCTCCATAATTTTGCATTAAAGTCTTAACTGTGAAAAAAAAAAAAAGCATCTTGGCCAGTACTGAGAGATAAAAGATGTTGTTTTTTTTAAAATATATTATTATATATTTGAGAGGAGATACCTTCTGCATCTGAGAAAAGTACACTAAAAGTAAGTGGCTTTGACTAGATCTGCAGTTTTCAAATTTGTCCCAGGCCCTCCTGCATTTGAACAGAGAGTAGAAGGGAGTTGTTTACAAGGCTACTTAAACGATTGTGCAGGTACAGGTAACAAAAAACAGGTTTTGTTTACATATGGGTATTGAAAAAATCAGAATTGTAAGTCCTCCAGTCACAGATGAACTGTGTATACCTCCAGAGCAAAGAGAAGTGATGAAGCCACTCACAGACACACACACAGTATGCTGTTATGCTGTTGAAATCTGTTTTCTATTTTCACTACCTGTGACTTCAAATACTAAAACCTTAATGCTCAGATTTATCCACAGATTTGGGGATCTTTGGCGTCAGGGTTGAGCAATAGTTCATATTACAGACTCTGAGATATTCTGTGTCATTTGCAGGGTTAGAGATACAATATGATAATAGAAAGAAATAAATTAAAATGTGATTTTGTTGTGTGCTGGTAAGGTTTCCTAATCTTTAAATTGACTAAAGTCTTAGCTGAAAGGGTCTGATTTTCCTTTGAAATAAGCTACTTTTTGGTTATCTCAAATAGCCACTTAGAATATTTATAAAGGTAGATTTTGCTGTTACAGATCATTTTTATGCACGCGTATGACATGTTGGGAGCTGGGAGCTGCAGTGTAACAGAACCTGATGGGTTAAATGTATTTTAAGGACTGTCATATGACTAAAGACATGGCTATTTGACACAGTGCATTAAGTTTCTCAACAGATAATTATGCTCACATATACACACAGGACTGTGTTGTGTACAGTGATTGATGATTTTAGTTCTAAATGCAAAGTTTTGTTCCTTCAAAGAATAATTATTGTCTTCTGTAATCTTACAGTCTACAATTTGATACAATTTAAAGTGAGATACATTTACACCACTAATTCCAATAGGAATTGTTTTACTTCATAGAAACTTGGAGCTAAGAAAACTTGTGTTGACGTGATGTTCTTTGCTGTGTTCTAGAGCAGGGTCGCTCTTCCGTTCCCTCTCATATCTCACTCCCTGCACTTTTATCTGCAGGGTGAGAGGGTTCACCACTCATTTGTTTTTCTGTCACTGGAGCAAATGCACACACTGTTTTACAGGCACTTACCTGCTTATCCTGACCTCTTGAGAGTCGAGCTGGCTCCAGACCCTTTACATGTGTGCCATGTTATTGACACCTTTCTATCTGTGGTGTTGTTTGTTTTCTTCTCTTGAATTGGGCCGGCTACTTCAGCTGTGCATTCTTATCTGTGCACCTGCAGCTCAAGAACATTCACTAAGGACAAGGTGGATTACAGAGGCATGTTTGTGATTCTTGATGTCATTCATGCTTGCATTATGTGTTCAGCCATGGCGTATGTGTGTCAGGTGGGGGTCTGTGGTTTTGTCCCTATGAACCAGCCTGAGATGCGTTACTATGGTAACGGCACTAGCTGTGCCGGCAGTAGGTTGCAATATTCTCCCCAGCTCCCCCTTCAAAACAGTTTGTGCTTTTATGCTTTTAGGCATATTGAGCATACATATAATATTTCTGAAATGAAGAAGTATAATTTTATGTTCACTAATATTTTGATGCTTTGATTGTTTCTATATAGAATAGATTAGATAGATACGCTTTATTTCCATAGTCAACATATACAACTAAATAAAAGTACTATATAATAGTCAATATATGTGGTGCTGTCAAATGTCTGGACTTATAAATGCATGGAAGCATCTGGGAATGTTGTAGAAAAGTCAGTGTCTGATTGAGAAAGTCACAGGCATGTAGATATTTGTGGTCATTGTTTTTGCTTGATGTGAAGTGACAGTGTAATGACATCTTGTGAATTATTTTTGTTGGCTCATCTCACTGGTATGTCCAATCATCACTGTGCCTATATCCTAATCGACTCTGACTGTTAACCATGACAGGCAATGTTTAAAATGACTTTTAACAAGAGGAAATTACCACTCAAATATAACTTGTTTACATTTTTACTTGTCGAAGTTGTGTTTTATCAACAGTCTGAGAGGGAGAGCTGGGGTAAGCAGCTGTCTGTGTGAGCGACTGAGAGTTGGTGGTCTTGGGCAGCAGACAAATGGACCATTAAACTGAGCTGGCCTCTCCTCTCCATCTTCACAACTTCCTCTGCTTTAGGCTTGAGTTTTTATTTTTGTTACAACTCACTTTGTTGATAATGGTAAATCAGTCAACACTGAAAAACTGTACTTAATACATCTCTCTATGAACAGACAGGTATGTCACAGTTCTGTAAGGTCTGGGCATGATATCAAATAAAGGTGGACACATATTTTAGTCCTAAAGAAAGAGAACCATTCCTGATTGAACTCACTGGAAGCAGGAGCGATGCAGCTCAGCTCGTCACAAATGGACCCTCTGGTTTGTGGGGCTGGGCCCTGCAGCTGCTGCCATGTGGCTACAAGTCTAACAGTCAGCCTCCCTCTCACCACATTAGTGTACTCACAGACGAGGGACGATCAAAGAACTTCAGATGTTTCAGGTCTTTTTTGGACTATAACCTCAGCACACTTATGTCTCATTCTTCACATTGTCACAAATGTTAACCTTAACATGGGATTCTATTCATTTTATGGAAGCACTGGTTTGAAAGGTAATATAAATTAGTATGTTCACTTATTACTATTAATATGATAATATGTTAAATTGAAACTTATCAGAAATAGACTGATTTTGCCTTTTCAGTACAGATGCTGATACTGGGACATTAAGTGTTTTTGTATCTGCCATTATCCAGTAAACAAAATCAACACTATTCCTAAATCTAGTATTCTTAAAGGTGCACTATGCACCTTTTTGGTTGGGTCCCATCACCGGCTTGTTTCTATGTCACTGCTCTGCTTCAGATGTTCCACAGTTTGAATAAATGTAAGGTAGATCTGTTAAGGTCTGTTGGTTTTATAGCTCAAAAATACATATAAAATATGCATTGTAACTGTGAGCAGAGTTGCCACTTCATCTGATCTGACTTGTAACTTGGTTTGGATTGGTCTCCGTGAAGATAGAAAGTTTTAATATCATACTGGGAAACACTACAACATCTCCATGAAGAAAAGCCTCTGAATGGATGATCCACCAGAAAAGTCACACAATGCACATAAAAAAAATTGTGTGGCCACCATACCTCACCTTAGTAAATAATCATGATAGCCCAATATTAAAACCATTGTAATCACATTTTAATTATTGCATTGTGTATTGTTCAATGGTGATACTTAGATGTCCAAAGGACTTCATACAGCATGACTCTGACATGTAGACAGGATAGTTTTATGTGTGGAAATGTTTGCGCTCATAAATCAGAGTGCATGTGACCTCTGTAACTAAGACATTTACACAGTCTCTGAAAATAACAAGTTTAGCAGTACTGGTACCCACTGGTGACCCAACCTGTATGCTGCCTCAGGCTATCCCAGCTTGCCTGGCCTCCAGCCACAGCTGTAAGGGGATCCAGTGGTGTTTATAAATAGGCAGGGGCTGCTCCTCTTGCCATGCTTCTCCATGGGAGCGGAGGCAGTAGCAACAGACACATTATAAGTCTGATGCTCATTCATCTCACCTTAATTTTATTTTCTCCAGTAATGAAAGTGAGCACGCAGAGGCATTTGTGCTATAGCTCTAGAATATTGTCCTTTTCTGTGTGCTGCTGATATTTTTCTATTATTTTTTTTTCCTTAATTAGCATGTACATTTGCATCCAATACGAAGTACCCCTGTCTTAGTGGTTTTACTAGAGATTATTACAGTTGGCCATTATGATAAAGTTGATGTTAAAAAAAAATGGTAGCTACTTTACTTCCAGTTCCCAGGCCTTTCCTTAGCTAGGCTACATAAACATTTGCCTGCTGTTTGCCTTGCACAGCCATATATTGTCTCCTTATTGACATGTCTATAATCAGAGAATCACCTCATGACTTTTTGCTGTCCAGAGTTAGCTGCCTTCTGCTCTGTTAGCCCGGTCTGGTTTCATGCTAACATGCAGCTGCCGTTTGCTTCAGCCAACGTCCAAGGCAGACCTCTTCTTCCTGGGCCACATAAAGCTGCTCTCTCACTTTCTAAAGCTGTGAGTGTGATCCACTTTCTCATGACCATGCCAGTTACTGTTAGTTGATGCATATTAAGTTCACTGCAGGGAGTACAACACTAAAAATACGACAAGTATCAGTCTGAAATTGTAGCTACTCTATAACGGAGCTCGCAGCTGTGGGAGCTGACTGAATAGGAGATGAACAGAGATGTTATGAGCTATGACCTCATTTGCACCTATGCTGAATCGCTCTAATAAGGCTAGACGTGGTGCACTGGGTTAAAACGACATCACTCTTTTTATTGGCACCATATTTAACTAAAAGACTTGTTTTGAAATTTTGGCATAGAATAACAAAAACAAAATCTGAACTGGTTTGTTTCCTATTGTGAGAAATAATAGACCATAAAGCTACAATACAATTTTGTCCAATAGAACACTGAAGAAAAACTACTTTGTATTAAAAATATGAAATACATTTTGTAGTTCAAATTCCATTGCTGATTTGTGCAAACACCGTTATATAGTTAATTTCTCCACTGTGAGATTAGTTAGTTTTATATAATACATGTTTGACTTCAAAACTGACACATTTGCAACACTCGCCACTCATACAGGCTCCTCACAGATCATAAGTCTTATAAGTGTCCTTTTAATCTTGACTCAAAACAATCTTCCTTAAATTTTATATAATCCAGCATGTTGACAGCAGCTGCGTGTGTGTTTATGGGGACAGTCCTCTCTTCTCCGCATTCACACTCGGATAAAAACAAGCAGTAATTTTGTTGCTGGCCTAAACTGAAGTCAATTTTTATTTATCATCTGTGTTGTGGATAAGACACAGAAGCATTTAAAGCCAGCGCCTCAGTGTTGGTGTAAACAAGAGCACGTGTGTCATGTGACATGACTCTGGAGGTGCTTTCAGGGGCAGTACATCGTCAGTCAGTCAAATTACTTGGTAGATAAATACTGATGCGCTGCTACATATAAGGACATTTATCTGTCTGTAAATTGGATTAAATGGACATAATAATATAGAATGTCTAAAGTTTATAGCAGATATAACTTGCCCACGTGGACCATCATTTCACCAACATTTAGGCTGATAGGCTGATAGCTGATATGTCTCCAAGTGCCCATATCGGCCGATAATACTGGCCAACTGATATATCAGTCGGGCCCTAATTTGGATGCCACCACATTTTTAAAAGTATACAAATACTGCTGAAGACTTAAACTCGTTCACCCCACAGCTTTATTCTGTGCTGTTCCTGTTTGTCTGACACCCCTTATACTTCCCTCCCTCTCTCCATTTTCTCATTCCTGCTGCCAAATTAAGTGTCAAACAGACATGGAAGGCGGGAGGATGGCCCACATTTCTCATATAGGGCTCTACACAATATGGTACAGTACGTTCTAGTTTGCGCTCTGGTATTTCCCCCTTTTTTTCTCCTGTCCCTCTGAATAAAAAAACCCCAGCCCACATTGGCTCATTAGGCGCTGATTGAGTTGTTATTGTAATTAAGGGCTCCTGTACAGCCAGTGAGAGCACCAAGCTGTCTGCGTATGGGTGGTCCACAGCGGGAGGGCGAGTAACTGAGGGCTTTCGGTCATTGTCCAGCAAGTCTCCAACACCAACTCTGTATTCACGGGTTTTTATCCTCTATAATAGTGTAAACATAAAATCACTAAAACTAATGTCTGATATTGATTAAATGTCCTTGCATGACCTCACCACTAGCCTGTTGTCAAACCTGTCTCTTGTTGGGTAAATAAGGCTATTGTGCCCTCTCCTCTGCCCCTGTGTGGCTGTGTACGTGAAGCCTGTCATGTAACATTGGTCCATAGCAGGCCTCCATTCATGCATGTGATGGCCAACCGTCCTGTGGGTCCCTTACGTCACCCCGCGTTCCTGTCACTGCTCAGGTTACACTCCCCCCCCCCCGCTCCTGGCCCCAACCAAACTCATCCGCTGTACCTTTACTGCTGGTCAAATGCAGCTAAGTGCTAATTCAGCTACAATCATTCTAAGTTGGTGATATAGGTAGACACATCTAAACTTAAATGTGCATTGTGTAACTTTTTTGGTGAAGGAACCGTCACCTGTTTGTTTCTATGGATATGTCATGGCTCTGCCCGGAATTCTCCACAATATGACATTAAACATCTCTACCTTACATTTATTCAATTTCAGGTGATTTTATAGCTCAAAAATACCTAAGTAAACAGGCACCCTGACTCTGAGCGGGGTTGCATCTCCACAGATCTGACCTGTAACTTGGCTTTAAACTAGATTATATTGGTTTAATACCATCCTTTGAACCATTTCAGACAAGCAATAACATTTCCATAAAGAAAAGCATTTAAGGGATTCTCCACCAGAAAAGTTACACATTACACCTTTTAAAAGTGGACCTGTCATAGTAACATATTTTGATATTACTTCAGAAAATAACACTATAAATAACAATATTTAAATTATTTATGCCAATTTAACAGTAACCCTAAAGCAAAATTATCCTAGGAAAACCCTTTCAAATGTTTATTATTGTAAATTGTTGATAGTTGATAATACATTTTGCTAGTGAATCGTTGCTGGTTAGAAATTTTGTGGAAAAAACTTTTTTTTTACAACATATAGCAGGAGGAGTTTTTGTCAAATATTTGTCCCATCTGCTGCTTTGCAAAATACCCGAAGATGACCCCAGCTCACCCACTCTTTATCTTGATCTCTTGTAGTGGCAGGATAGCACAAAATATGTGACTTTCATTTAAATGCATATTACATTGTATCAACCTATGTCCATGTCTATATTGAAATTGAAATTGTTTTTATCGGTGCATTCTTATAATTTTTTTTATGATAAGTGAGTCTCACTTACTTGTTGATCCTGGCATGTTGCATAACATTTGTGTATTGTCATATTGCACAACAGCAGCTGACTGTGGCCTGTGGTCCTGTTTGATGTGACCAGTAGATAAGGCAGAAAGGACTGCCAGGTGTAATGTTGCACTTATCACACTACACAGGAAGAAATATGTTTTTGGCTCAAGTTTCCAAATGTCACCAGTGCAAGGGGTGTGGCCAATCAGCAGGTTTTATTGTGGATATTGGTTTCAGTTGCCCCACAGTGGTAGTAGTAAACATCGTAGTAGCAATTGTACTTTGCAGAACTATTCCACTGATACGCAGTCGGAGTTTGTTCCTGGTTTGTTGACATGTTTGTGTGTGTAATCATTAACAAAATGGGAAGTTAATCTGTAGCCTGCACCTGCACTATGATGGCACCAGTATGTGTCTCTTTGGTCCTGAAAACATACTCACGTACTCTAATTGAAGACCTGTGAATGGTTTATGCTTAATATTATGTTTGAATAAAGCCAGAAGTGTGATGTCTTCTTTTAGTTGTAAATGTCTGTCTCATCAGCTCTTTTAATAAATCATTCGTATTACACCTACATCCTGTCAAACTGAATTTGTTTACACCTCTTGCCTTTGCAGCTGCTGGCTTTGTTATGTTTTGACAATAATTTGTACTGAACTACATTGTCAACAAAAATATTTTGTTAAGTTATCGTGACAGGAATGATTCTCTGAAGACTCTCTTAGGCACAGTTGAAGGAAGAACTGTAAAATCAAACTGACAGAGGCTATTGACTTCATTCAAAGCAAAAATATCACAATTACATATAGTTTAATACAACTCTAGATTCTAATAGGTCTCTGTTGTCCAATGCATCTTGTAGTCGTGTGATGTAAGAGTACTGGCACTTCCCAAAAGCACACTGCTGTGTGTTTGCAGCAGCTAAAGAGTATGAATGAGCTTGGATAAGCGTTTTGCTTCCGGGCTTCATTTCTGTTAACCCTCTCATGCCTGCTTCATTCAGGACAGACACTACCATACAATAATTTTCTCTCCAGAGGCGTGCTAGGGCAGCCAATGAAAATCAAGGCTGTGTGTGTGTTGTGTATGCATGCATCGAGACCAGCAGAGAAACCGAGGGTATGCTTTATGAATGGCTCCACTTTATTGCTACTGATGCTACAGATCATGAGAATCACATTTGTTATTACCACAAATGAGGCATGATTCCAGTAAATCCTCTAAATGTTTGCTTTATATTAGTCATCATACAAGTCTTAAAATTGGCTGTTATGTTTACCCATTGTTCATTGAATTTGAATTATTAAGAGTACAAATGTTGATTGAGATTAAACTGCTAATAGAAACTGAAATTAAAAACAACATATTTGAAAGTAAATATTAGTTAGTGACCCTTTCTGAACAGGTTGTGTATTTGTACCCTGGTCTTACTGGCTAATAATTTTGTGCTCAAGCAAAACACTTACAGAACCTATACTATATGATATTCAGTATAGTATAGGTTTGCTGAAGAATATCTGCATTTCCGTCAGTTTGCTCTAGGACTTTTGTAAATACCACAAATGTGACATGAATATAAGTGAATATAATTAATTATAAACCAATTATGCATGAAAAATATATTAAACCTTTTATTGTGTTCTATTTTTCAGTCTGCCAGAGTAAAGACATCCGGAATAATGTGACAAACCTGCAGGCACTGGGAAACTGCACCATCATCGAGGGTCATCTAAAGATTCTTCTCATGTTCAACACCAAGACAGATGATTTTCGAGGCCTCAGCTATCCCAAACTTCGAGTGGTGACTGACTACGTGCTGCTGTTCAGAGTCTACGGCCTGGAGACGCTGGCACATCTCTTTCCAAATCTGACTGTTATACGTGGCAACAATCTCTTCTTCAACTACGCTCTGGTGGTGTACGAGATGCCGCAGATGAGGGAGCTGGGTCTGCACAGCCTCATGAACATCACCAGAGGAGCCGTGAGGATCGAGAAGAATGCTGATCTGTGCTACCTGGCAACCCTCGACTGGTCCAAGATCCTCGACTCTATGGAAGACAACTACATTGTGGCAAATAAAAATGAGAGGGAGTGTGGCGATGTGTGTCCTGGGACAGCCCAGGGCCTGACCATCTGTCCCCAGAACACCATCAACGGGCACTTCCGTGGCCGGTGCTGGTCACAGGATCACTGTCAGAGAAGTAAGTCAACATGTTTATACTACACCACACATTTATCCACTGTAATTCATCACACATAAAGCTGTATGTAATTCATTACACACAAAACTGCATAGAAGTCTATTGAAGCACATGCTGAGAACATTCACCAGGGATTTTTCCTGCAGAAATCAATGGAGGTGACTGATGTTTTCATTACAAAGCATTTCTGTAATGATCTCAATGATTTCCATGTTGTGGAGGGCTTTGACTAATATCAGTGATCAGAGGTCGTGCAAATGCATTGCCTTCTGCTTGCCAAAGACTGACCCGAGTGATGTCTCATATATTTATAGGTCCGTGGCTGCCTGGTGTGTCAGACAGTTACAGCGTTACTGACATATACAAATAATGCTGTTACTATACGAATACTATATACTATTACTATATAAGTTTTCATCACTCTTTAGATGTGTGGCTCTACAGACAGTGTGTGTCAAATAAACAGAGCTGTGATTTTAGGCTGAACTGGGATTCACTCCCCCTGGCCCTGTATATGCAGAAAGTTGTAAGAAAAAGAAAACATTATTTGCGCATTGCCAAATAAAACTTAGCAATGTTTTCATTATACATTTTATTTTAATTGGTAAACAATGATTTCCCTGCATGAGATTGCTTTTGATATGTTTCCAGCGACGAAAGGTTCAAATATCTGAAGTGGTGTGCAAGGTAATAAGTTTTGTTAACCATTGGTGTTGGGGCGGCAGGTATGACCGTTTACTCTGCGTCACATGATAGGCACCATTTCTAGAACATGATGCAATGGAGTTTTGTGTCAGTGCTGTAGGGGAGAGCTTGTGTTCACCTCACATACAGCTTTAACTGTGTTATTCTTTAATATGTTTGCATGATATCTCCTCATTACAGAACACCATATTTCTGCTACAGAGATTTTATAAAGTCTACAATGTTTAGACAAACAATACACAATAAGCAATACAATAAAGACTGTCTAAAATTTGTAATGCATTAGCTGGGTCACTTAAGTAGATTAGCTGATAGTTGAAGTTGAAGTAGTTTCACTGTATTGCCACAAAACTAAAGTAGTGCTGAAAAAACTGGAAATGTTTAATTAGCGCTTTATGTGAATGAAAGGTTGAGTTTACGGAGGATGCCAAGCCAGATGCACCGTGCAGGGTGGAGGAACATTAGATGGGGCATTAGAGTTTATGCGTGAGTGGAAACTGTGAGGTTGTTTTTGTTGTGCATTTTACAGGGTTCCACTGTTGCCCTAGGTAAGAGCCGGCGGACGCGTAGCATTCCTCTGATCTTGTACAGGCTCCTTATGAGCAGGAAGCGTGTGTGCATGCGTGCATGTGAGTTTGTAAAAGCGGCAAGCATCACGTTTAACTTTGTAACATTTGCATTCAAAATAACCTGAAGAACTGGCAAAGAGCTGTCTGGTCAGTTGTTGACAGTTCTATTGAGACAGTTTACTTTGCCCTTCTTTTGCAATCTACCACCAGTCACTGAGGCTCTGTTTCCAGTTAGTCTGGATAATGTGGGCTAGTGCAGTCAAGAGGTATTTTAAGCTTTACACATGTATTCCATTTAACATTCCTATAACAACTAAGATGAATATTAAAAAATAAAATGAAAAATAATAAAATTGCAAGTGTTGCTTTGGTGTAGCAAAAAAATTGAATCAATTAGAAAAAATGCAGACTAAAAATTAAAAACGGCAAAATAGGAATAAAGTAATATTTATTCAGAACTTTTGTGTTATTATTAGGTTTACTGTCCATTCACATTTTGTGAGAGGCTTGAACCTCAACTAAAACATTTACAAGAAAGTTTTAGCACATTCTCATGAATTACAAAAAAAAATCTTCTGACTTATGTCATCAAGATCATTTAGAAAAATACTGAGTTTTTTCCCAGTATTGCCCATATCGCGCCAAGTACATTGTGTTGTCATTGAACCAAAATATTATTCAAAATGACAACAGAACTAGACAGGAGTATGGTGATAAGGAAACGGCAAAAGTCAGTTTGTTGTTTGCTCTGAATTTATTGAGCTTGAGTGACGCCAGTGCAGCTCATAACACACAAACAGACATAGGCAGCACAAGGCTAAAAGGTTTTCAGGTCAAAGTTCATCCTGCCCTTACCCAGCCTCTTTGATTGTTTTAAAAGCCAGACTCATGCACTAGAATACACTGCACACAGTTTAACCTGTTAGACTAAAGCCCCTCAAATCACGCATCCATATCATGCTCTTGTATCATTTGTTGACACTTTGAAAAGTCCTTTTGAAAATGTATACTTTTGTTTTAGGTTAATTTAGACAGATATAAAAGCATATAATAATTTGTTATTTGTCACACATGTCTTATATTGTCCTTGCATGTTGTTTTCAGCTTTGTTTTTGAGGTTGCGTTGGTAATAGAAACTGTGAATCTGGGCAGTCAGTGTGAAATAAGATGAGTGTCAGCTGAGGCGGCTCGTAGGGGAAGAGCCGAGGTTGGGCATAGCAAAACAAACAGAGCAAAACAAACATGGCGGGGTGTTTCAAGTGTGGCTCCAGGTGCATGTATACTCAAAAAGCACACACGCTTCTCTCCAAATGGCTGGTGGCCAGGCCAGAAGAGGCGTAAGAAAAAGAATAACATTATTAAGGATAGAAGCACTCAATGAAGCATGCCCTGTGCCCACAATCAAACAAAAGCTCTTGGTTAGGCCAGCCTCTTAACTCTCCCTGTAAAAGTACCTCCACTCCAGCGCTGTCCCTCCCTCCTCTGTTCACTCTTCACTGGGGCTGATTCATGTCCTAAATATTTTCTCAAACATGCCACAGCAGGTGTTTTTCAAACCATTGTAATGAAGATTGAATATTTTACATGAAAACTGAACTAGAAAGAGATCTCTGTCAAGAACAAACCTATCACAAATATTATTTAGTCAATTGTCTCCATTCAACCAATGCTAAACCAGACATATTAAAACAGAATTAACCTGTATTTTCCAAGTCTGAAAGTCCATTCTTGGAGTGGACTACTTGTATATATGTCCCTGTGCTGCTGCTGCTTGCTGAACCTTTGCACATACTGTACATTCTCCTGACTCACGGCTGCAGCTCCATCTGGAGCAGAGGCCTGTTGTTTTTCCTGTATACCTCTACCTGCCAATCATCTCTAAGCACTCGCTCAACCTCTCCAAGCACATTTACTCACAAAGGATTTTTACACTGGGCTCCAACAGTTTCATTTAAAAATAAAAGCAAAAAAAAAATTGGTCTCTAGACTAACAATAATACAAGGATTAGATTTTAGATTCACCTGTAATTGTTGGCTCATAATGGTAATTTAAGTTTCTCAGGCTTCGTTACTGTACATTTGTGTTGTTATTTGTGGTGGCTCATCTGACAGACACACTCTCTGGTCTTTGTATTACCATAAATATCTTATAAGGGGCAGGAAGTGAGAGAAAGAGACCAAACTCCTGCTTGAGACAATAAAAGAGCCATATTGAGACAGATGGAGAGGTAGTGTTTTCGCCTCTGGCGGTCTCCATCTTTGTTAGCATATCCAAGTGAACTTTGATAGGCTGGCATCAGTGCTGTGTAGAGACTTGCCTATGGCCTCCTTTGCCCGTCCTGTGGGTGACTCTAGTATAGGCTGTGCTAACTGATGCTAACTTAGCATCTCGGGATGCTAAGTTGCTGCTTACTAGGCCCATGAACTACAGAAATATGTTAAACATGCAACTGTAGTTTTACTGTAAAGTAAAGCACATTCAAAAGCATCTACCTTATTGTGATGGCTGTATTTTTGTGTCCCACTGATCACACAACCATGTCATGCACTTAGCATTTATTTACTGAAATACTCAAATAAAGTCTAAAAATCATTAATATTCAATTGGTGACAGCTTTTCTACTACTATTCAATCTGCATTTGGAATTTTTACAATCTGCAGTCTGTTTGATAATTGGTTATCTGCATACTCAATATTTACCATGCATTACTACTTCTATCACATGCTCCTGGCAGAGTACATAAGTGCTAGAACGCAGGGGCTTCTGAGGATTCCGCGCGATTACTTACTAATTATTGTCTCATTCCTGTGTGATTACATGTCCCTGGAATCTGCCCAGTGTTTCTCAGCTGAATCCATGTATGATGGAAGTGTACTGGCAGGCCAGGGCTTGTTACTGCTGAACCACCTCTAATGACTTCCTCATTACTTCCCCTCTTTGTCCAAACCACTTCCTACTGCCATGCTTTATCACTGGACCCATGGGGGCAGCACTGTGTTTGATATGATGTTACATGTGGTAAAATATTGTAAATAAAGAGATTGTGCCGTAGTTCAAAGATGGTAGAAAACATGTAGCAGAGAATGATTGAACTGAGTGCCCTACTGAGGAGTATAACAGGAGACTCCCTCTGGTCAAGAGATGGCAGATTGTTTTCAGGTTTTTGAACAGATCGAATAGCCAGCTTCCAGCTTTGACATCTACACTACTCACCACCCGTTAGGAAACACAACGAATCCTTAATCGCCTTGTTTGTACTACCACTACCACTTCAGAACGCATTTGTGCCTTGCTCAATGGAAATAAAAAACCCTAAGCACGATATTAATTCTACTAACAGATTTCCTCAAAAGGGTCTCCACAAACCCAGTAGTCATCGTAACTCTGTCTTCATTTGAAGCTTAACAGAGTCAGAACCCTTTGTACTTGTTAGAGAAATGTCATTCTTAAGCTTCCTGAAATTTCAGAGTTTTACAACAGAAATCCAGTGGCTGTAAGTAATATGGTATATGCCATTAATGGAACTGATACAGATTTGTCCCAAGCATATTGCTCTTCTGTTTATTTCTGCCTCGTTTGATCACATGTTTCAGTGCAACCAACAGGAAATCGTCAATATCGAGCGCTGGAAGTGCACTTTGGCTTTCCAGAATTGAGTTTGATTGTCCTTGCCTGACCTCCACATCTTTGAAGTCATTTTCTGATGCAGCACTTCCATGTACTTTGTTGTTCACTGAATTTCATGATCTTGGATTTTGGGAAATGCTTCCACATGTAGTTTCTTGCTCCACAGAAAAATGCAGATACACCCTTGTAAGTCCTGTTCTATACCCAAGAATTCAATGTAAGTGTCAAATTTCAAAATAAACTCTAAACTTTATTTCCTTTTATCAAGTGGACATACTATATGGATTAGGTAGTGTCCTGGGTGGTCAAATGAGGTTTAATGTGACACCCAAATGTGTGAAAATACGAGCTGAAAAAACTTTGCTTTGGTGGGTTAGTTGTAGTAGTGGAGAATGGACAGGTGCATTGAAACAGTTTTGTTTAGTTGCAAAACACAGGTGACATTCACAAATGAGCACTCATAACTGACACAAATGGTTTGTTTGATCTTGGTACCAGCACAGTCTAACACTAGAGTCCGGTGTTTGTCATTGTCTTACAAACACATTGGAAGTTTTAACCCGTTTTACAATGGAGTGGTGCTGGGTTAGGGTTAGGGTTACGGTTAGGTTATAATAAAAACACCTATCACTTGAGCAGAATAAGCAGAGGTTCAGTACTTTTCTTAAATTCATCTGTAAATTCATCTGTAGTGAGGGTGGTTGGGCTGCGTGGCTGTTCTTCCTTAAAAAGAGCAGAAATTGACTGCATTTTCTATGCTGTCATGCTTATGGTATGTACTTTTCCTGTTCACCTCCGCTGGCTCTACTTTTATGGTGTCTCTGTCCTCATGAGAAATGAATGTGGTTAATAATTGTCCAGACCTAGATGTCTTGTCGTTTCTTGTGATGTCTCGCACAGTTGGAACAGAGTGATCTCAAACAGAATCAATGTACTCCTCTAAGTCTTTTTTCTTGTACCCTTTTGCTCCACCTTGCTCTGAAAGATCCTCCCTATGTACACCCTCCCAAACAGTTTTTTCCCCTGTCCTTCGTCTTTCCTACTTTGCTTTGTGCTCTCTCTCTCCCCTTCTTCCTCCCCTCTGCGCGCTGTGGTATGCAGACATGCAGGAATTTCTGGGCCTCAAAATGATAGACCAAACTTGTCAGCCCTGGCTGCTGTTACTAAAGATGGCCGCTGTGTGTTTGCCTGTGATTGGTGCACGTTGGAGTTTCTTCCCATGTGATTGGACACCACTTGTTTGTCTGTGGCTCACATGTTATTGGTACAAGTGTGAATTTCAGTGTTTTGTTTGTGTTGGTACATGAT
The DNA here is from genome assembly GCF_026225935.1 of Boleophthalmus pectinirostris. NCBI lineage: Eukaryota > Metazoa > Chordata > Actinopteri > Gobiiformes > Gobiidae > Boleophthalmus > Boleophthalmus pectinirostris. Next base: position 35,408 of record NW_026571429.1, read on the forward strand.
TGTGTGTGTAATGTATGGTCGTGGCATTCCTTCATGTGGTTATGGACACGTGTGTTTGCTAAACTGTATAAATAAGAGGCGTGTCACCTGTAGGAGTGCACACAGAATTCTCCAACAACATAAAATGGGGTCCAAAGAAAAAAAAAGGTTAGTTAGTCCTATTTGGTCTTGTTTTAATTCTCTTCATGCTTACTCCTTTTATTTTGACAGCCTTTGACCTACTACATACTATATAAGGCCACAATTTAGCCTGAAATAGGCATGGATGAGGTAATCGCAGCGCTCAGAGACAGAACTCAACACTTTACAGTCTTACAGAGTGTGGTCCCTGTGCTGTCCTTAATTTAGAGCATGAGCTTGTACAGCAGGCAGGTCTGGGGCATGTGCCTGTACGTATTGCCGGGCAGAATGACGTCCGGCCTTGCTCATATTTGGCATGCCTGGGCTGTTCCTCCTCCCGGGGCTGCCGCTCTTGGCCTTGTGATGGCATTGTCGCAATATTAAACCAGTTGAGTTCCTCAGCACCTCTTGTCGGCTGTCAACCCAACATACCACACCCTTCTGTCCCGCTCACACTAAGCACATGATCATGAAAGGACTGATGGGTAATTTTAAACAAGCCGCTCGGCACCTGTGAAAAGTGTGTACGTCAGTGCGTCATCTGACTGCTTCCTTGGTCATGTGCTGCCACTTTTCCACTTTTAGCTCAACTGTGCAAGGAATAAACCGTCTTAATTGTACATTTAGGTTATACAATAAACATGCCGTCTGTGTTTGAGGTGTGTGGACAGTAAGTATGTGACCCACAAATTCATGTCCGTCACGAGGAGGGAACAGTGGACATTGAACTCAACACGACTAATCCAGTCCATGTAAGGGCCAGCTTCCTGACTTAGAGAAGAGTACATTGATGGAAAAGCTGCATTCAGCCCAAGTGGATCTGGTCTATTTTCAAGACTGATAACGTATTTTTTTGAATGAGAGACTGGAGGTTGTTAACTGTATTCCTTTTATCTTCTAGTATCTTTCTCCATTGCCAATCCCTACAGTTCACAAAGGCTGTTTCACTGAGCTAATTGGTAGCAGGGGTTGTACAGGATGTCTGGCAGCAAAGGTTTATGTGTATGCTTGTAACAAATGTGCACAGGGTGACTTACAGCAGTGCTCTGCACCCCATTAGAGGTATTTCCACCGAACCAGAGATATCATCAGAGACTAAGAGATTTGGTGAGCACAGAATATAAGGGCGCGTGTAAGACTGTCCTGCAGGTCTCTCTGTAAGTTATAGGAGATCTAACGTCCTGACTTAAACCATGGGTCTAGTTAAGGGGTAAATGTTCTGTTGGTTGTATCACACTAAATTGAACTCATTACATTTTATTACCTTTTTCCCAATGTTCCCAGACTGTTTCCTAATTGACTTTCCTTCAAATTTAATACATGACTAGTGATGGTAAGTTTAAGCCTAAATGATGGTAGTACTTCTCTTGGTTTGAAGCTTCTTATCATTAGCACTGATGGATTGTTTGTATGACAAACCTGGCTCTCCCATTGGCCTGGTGGGATGTGTGTCTGTGTAGGAGAACTGTCTGGCAGTGCATACGTCCAGACTGCAGACCCAGCGTGTAGATGGAGACAGATGCCTCTGAGCACTGGCCTCCTGCATGCTGCTGACAGAGATGTATGTGTCAGTAGCACTATGGTGGGCTATGGGAGGACAATAGGATTCACTTTTCTAATAACAAACCATAATCGTACATATTAATCGTACATATTTGTTTTAATATGACTGTGAGGATAATGTGTATGCTCTTATAGATTTGCATTTGTAGGGCATTTATCTCGGGCCGGGACCAGCAGAAAGCACACCCCTGCTTGTGTATTCAAGTTTTAGAACAAGATAAACAGTGAGTCTGGGCCATGTGAAATCTTGTCTTATGCTATTACTGGTCCCTGGGCCATACTTTGAACATACCCACTTTAATCATTTTTTCTTGGTTGCAGCTTTCAACAGGACTTGGTGCCCCGTATGTTACCCTGACTGTTTACAACATCAATCATCAATACATGTTTACCAGTATTTGCTAACTGCTGCTCCTTTGACCACCCAGACTCTGCTCCTGTCAAGATTCAATTTGTCTCTCATTGTACTTTTAAAAATCTTGTTACAGAAGCACACTGAGTCTTTCCCCTGGTCCTCTGGTTGCTGCCTGTCAGACCCTCACATCTGTCATACACTGTTACGGTGCACATATTTAATGACCACATAAATACGGGGTCGTTGCACAATAGAGGCTCATTGGGCAGTTAGTTCTAGCTTGTTTGTTATTTCATCAGGTAAGAAAACATGGCAGCATTTCACTTCTCCGCTTCATTACATTTTCTCATTAATCTCATCATTAAGCATGTGTGAGCTCTACATAAAGCCACTTGCTCTTGTGTAGAGATGTAACTCTGGCAAATATGCAGCTCCCTGCTCATTTGAGATGTAGGCTCTACTAGGGGTGGGCGATATATCGATATTTTAAATATATCGAGATAGTTTTTAAACTCGATATGAATTCTGACATATCGTATATATCGATATAATGCTTATATTCAATTCTGATTTCGCCGCTTCACTTGTTTGTCTTCTCTCTCGTCACCTCCGCGCGCCCCCGCCTCCCTGATTTTGTTCGCCCTGTCTCCTTCACTCGTCACTACCGCCCTGAACGCCGAAAGTTGGTGCCAGTGAAAAACTTCAAGCACCACGAACCTTTTCCACCATTTACAGACAAGAACATCAGCAGCACATCCTCATATTCCACCGAGTCTCGTCCTTTAGCCCGAAAGAAGCTAAATGAGCTGAGCTGCACGAGAAGTGCGCTGTTTATGCAAATGAGCCATGCGCTTAAGTTTCGTTTCTGTAAAATGTAAACGCACGTGCGCAAAACTGCATTAAACACATTATTATCGCAAACGGGCTGATGTGGCTCTAGAGTCGTTATGCTTTATATATTGTAAAGTTTAGCAATGTAAAGTTTATTTATGCAGAATATTTAAATTAATAATCTGCTGCAGTGTCACTTGTTGTTGTGTTTGGAAACGTTGGGTTTGATCTGCAGTGGATTGTGAGATTAAACCTCAGAGCTCCTTACTGCTGGATAATAACATGGATCTATTGAAATAAGGAACATCCTGAGCTTCTTCTGCTAAATGAGCTCATGGTTATGATTATGGTCTGGATAACAGTTAATGCAAAGATGAACTTGTGTTGAGTTGTTTTATTTATGAATGAAAAGAAGAAAATATGTATTATTTCTTTTATTTTACAGTTAAATTATTATTTATGTAATTAGGGTTTTTTGTAATCTTAAATGTTCTTGTTAAACTGTCGACCTCTTACACTTCAATTTAAAAAAAAGGACCTTGTGGAATTTGACAGATTTGTTTTTGCAGTTTATAGTTTTAGGGGGTTATTTTTTCTTGAACATATATCGAGATATATATCGTATATCGAGATATAGCAAAATATATCGAGATATATTTTTTGATCCATTTCGCCCAGCCCTAGGCTCTACTATTACAGACTGCCATTAGATAACAGTGCTTAACTGATCTGGTGTCAATTAAGCTTGAAGTATTCCATTCAAAAAACATTGATGATTGATGAATTGCAATGTGAATTGTTGAATTAGACTGAAGAATTTATAAAAAGCAAAATGATACATTCTAGATATGACTTTATTACATAACACTTCCTGTAAGGGACTATGGTTATTTTCTGTGTGTCTTTGTCCTGTCTTATGCAGTCATGTTCCTGAATCAAACACAGAATGTAATGTACACAATTTTTTGACAGTTTTACAGTCACCTGTTCCACTTGTGTCTGCTTTTGTTTGTGTGAGAGCCTGTGTCTTTATGTGACACTGGCCCAGCGCTCAGCTGCTGACGGCTGCTGACAGCACCTGCTCTGATGACCTGTTTTTCTCTAATGCATATGTTCTGTTTCTTCTCCTTTGTCCTGTGGCCTGGTGCACATATATTATGTATGTCAATACAGCACACTTATATATGCTTATTCCCTTTGAGCCTTCCCCTGTGCACTTACACTGCTCTGTTTGCTGAGCTCGCTGCACTTTCTGTTATTCATCCCCCCTTGTGGGCCGGGTTCATATTCATTTTATTTATTTATCTTAATTATCATGTATTGTATTTGCAAGTGTGTGAGTTTTAGTCATTATATTCATTTAGAAGTGTGTGTGAGTGTATATAAAATGAAATATTAATACAAAATTGAAACCTTGTTCAGGTTCTACATTTATATATTTAAAAGTTTGACAGCTGTTTGTTTTAGCCTGCAGTCTTGGGTTGAAAAACATGACTAACTACAGTTTAATCCTGGGGTTAAGCAAGACCCCCTGTGATTTTCTGTAGCATGGGGGGGAGGGGCTGTGCAGTGATCAGAATGAATCCAATCCATACCTCACACTGTTGTCTTGGTAATGGGGTTACTATCCATGACCACTGTCCTTCACACTTTTCATTGGCCATTCTCTACCTCACTCACTCGCCCTCCAAACAACTGCATTGATTCTTTGTTTATGCTCCGAGATGTGATTTGAACCAGGGCATCTCGAACCATGACACATCCTTAAAATTTTTCAGAAAGCGTTGACACATCCATGGATTTCAGAATTATGAAAAATTTGGACTGCTGCCATACTGATTAACAATATAAAACAAAAAAGGAGGGGACTAGTCCTCAAAATGAGGCATACAGTAACATAAATTGTAACCCATGAATACCCTGTAGAATCAATACTTTTATTTTATACATTTTATTTACAGGCTTTCATTGCAATGGAGAATCAGTTATATTTCTTTTCTTGTGTTGAGCACTTTGATTTAAAATGGTGGAATTCACAGGGTTTGTTGACTTGGTGCAGCTCCTCCCAGCCACAAACAGCACATTCAGTGAACAAAATGCATAATTAATCAAGTAAACTCTCTGAGTGAGTGTGGCTCATTCTCAGTCTAGACTCTGATCGATGGCTTACCTGCTTTGCTTTGTTAACCTCTGCACCACTCATCTCTCAGGTTCCAAAGACTCATTTAGATTACAACAAATTACAAGACACTTGCAATTTGGAAAAAAAAATAAAATAAATAAATAAATATATATATATATATATATATAATATATATATATATATATATATATATATATATATATATATATATATATATATATATATATATATAAAATTAAAGTGATTATCTGTCAATATCTGTCTTCATTGTGTCAGATATTGTAACAAACGATGTCAACCAAAATCCAAACCTGGGCATTAAATTCGTTCTCAGTCACGTATGGTTCATGTGTGGAAAAAAAAAATTTATGTTGTCATTTTAGGTTTTGGATAAGTAAATGAAATTATGTATCATCTGCACTGTTTATTGTTTAAAAGTTAGATTAAAGTTTGTTTATAGCTAGCTGTGTAAAGGCATGCAGCGCACAAGCGTGTCTTTGTGCCTGTGTGTGTATCTGAGCCGTAGTGTGATGTTGTGAATATGAAATAGGGCAGCGAGCATCTGCACTGCAGCCATCCGCTTGGCTCTGGAGCTCAGTGATACTGGCCACTGTGGTCAGCCTACTATAACACGCTAGTGTGAGTACAGATAATGAAGCTGTAACTTTATCTCATGTCTAGCGGATACTTTAATTTCACATGTGAAAATCTTAAAAAAAAAAAAAAAACTCGTATTGCAAATCTGGAGATCTGTAGCACTGCAGCATGTTCACACTCCATCAACAAGGATAACTTCTGAATCAGAAGTCAAATATTATAACACTTGCATGAGGTAGGCTCTCTCCTTTGGGCTTCTCGCTAGATCTCCTCAATACTTCCCCTCCTTTATTTGTTGTATATCAGCAATCTGCTTGCCCAGTACTTTTTGAATTACTTGCTTCTAGGTTGTTTTTCAGTTTTTATGATGTCATCATCACAAATTGGGAAAATTTCAGTTTATCTGCACTGGCGCCTGCAGCTGTTCAGGAATTTTCTGCATCAATGCTTTTTTGTCTTCTTGAAGTTTGCCCGTGACCTCTTCAGATTCCTTCCAGGCGTAGGTTATTTCTTCTCCCACTGTAGATGCCTGATCTGTTTGTCTTTTTGTTTTATTTTCTCCACATTGGCCTTGATTTTTGATTTTGTCTTTTCTTGTGTGTCCTTAAGCACTTGAGATTCCTTCACTGGCAAAACGGTTTCATTTTTTAGTTTAATTTTTTAAGTTCCTCCATCATCTTCTTTACCCACTCACTGGTGCTTGGTCAGAAGTCTCTTAAGTTTCTTGCCCCATCTCACAGATTCTTGATCTGCTTTAGCTCTTTCAAGAAATTCTCTCTGACACTTAACTTCAATCAGAATTTTAACACAAACTAATTATCACATTTGCCCTAAAAAGTTTTAAGTCACAAATGCAGTGCAATCTATTAAATATTATATATATAAAAATATTTGACCATAAATAGTAGAAATGAATTGATATGTATTAATTACTGCTTTCATGAACATTGTGTATCAGTTGAGGACTGAGGTATGAGACTTTTCACCTCTCACCGCACAGTGTCTAGATCAGGGGTGGGCAATTATTTTTTCCATGGGGCCACATGAGAAACAGAAAATATTGTAGAGGACTGCACCAAAATGCTTAATTCAATTCTGCATAATATTAATTGTATTTCTTTATAAAAAGCAGTAAATAACATTGTTTTGACAAGCTGCTAAGACTAGTAAGAGTATATGTTACGACGAAGCTATGAAAAAGTGAGGTTACCTTACAAAAAATGCCATTTATAAAAAACACCTCTAAAATAAAAGCAATGCAGCTTAGTCCATGCATGAAGTAAAATGATAAAATATGTTTATTTTGTAATTCCAAATGATCTTAAACGGTCTGGTCAGAGTCAACCAAAGGGCCGTATCTGGCCCTGGAGCTGTACAATGCCCAGGTCTGCTCTAGATGATATGAGCCGATAATGTACCATCGGTGCAAAAGGAGACGTTTTAAAATACCTTAGTCATGACTAGGCTGCCACTCAGCACCGCTGATTAGATTACCTACAGAAGAAACAAAGTATTTTTCTGCAGGACTGCTATAATTCATAAAACTGCACTTAGGGCTGTCTAGTTAAAGATGTCAAATCACTGTCTGCACCATTTGTCAACTCACACAATGAATATTACTGTTTTAATAGTGTTTTTAGTCTTGTTTTTCATTCCAGTTTTCCTACATTTTTTGCCGTCCATCCGTTTACATTTGCATCACACTGTTAATTATAATTTTTTACATTTTTATACATTTTCAGTGACTTGGAAGTTGGAACCTTAGACTGACAAACCCTAAATGGCTTTTGCTCTTTTTTTTGGAGAACAGCACCTGGTATACAGGACAGTTCTTTTTTGCCTAGTCACTTTATATTAAAAATATAAATATTTTTCACTAGGGATGCACTGATCCAGTTTTTTCAGTTCCAATAACTGTATTCTGATACAGCAAAATGATCAGTATCGATATCCAATACCAGTATCGGACACATTAAATACACATAAAATAGCGGGGGGGATATGGCAAAAAGTGTCTATTACAATTTTCTTTGAGGCAACTCACAATATTGGTTTCATTTCTGTTTCTTGTACACTTTTTCTATTGCTTTTTAGGAGATAAATAAAGTTCTCTGCTTCTTCTGAAAGCTGATTAGTTATACCCAGCTGTCATAAAGAAATACAAATATGGCTTACGATTAAATTTTTATCTCCTTATCACCCCCTAGCCCTATATTCAGTCTATGATATGTATTCCTCTGATCTGGAGTTTGTGAGGAAGGATGCTCAACCACTGACTGTCTCGCCTCACACACACTGTGTCAGAACTGGACCTCCTTGTGTGCGTTCACTAATGCTAAAAATGTCAGTTTCTTGAGTGTATCATGACAGCACATATGTACCATAGAAGAGATGTAAAGCTAACTTAGACTTGAAGAGTTGTAAAGTTTTCCCAGAGGAGTCAAGGAGAGGAAAACAAGGGTGCGCCTGAAGGCCATATCGATCAGAGCCCCACCCTCTACCTCTGTAATGAGATTTAGTGCTGTGGTTGTTGCAGAAGCAGATTGGTCACCTGGGGCTAAGTGCGGTGGCTTTCCTGGATGTGGTGAAATGGGCACTGGACCAGGGTCACAACCAACGTGGACATAGCTTGAAATGAAATAGAGATTAACAGCTAACATCAGGGATGTGCTTTATAATGTAAAGATGAGGAACAAGTGATGACTAGAGGGAAATCTCAGAAAATGCCTGTTGGGCACATGGAGCTAATTACTGCAGACAGTCGATGTCTGGACTGGTCTCCATGGTAACAAGATGGGCCAGCAGGAATGGCCAGCACAGATGAGGAAATCAATGTCCAGACAGACAAAGCCACACTCATAAATACTAGAAGTGCTTTTAAAGTTCTGTGTGTTTCAGATGTACATAGATGGAAAGTTAAAATTGTATAGTTGGTATAGTAGTTGGTATTTTAAAAATGTATTTATTGGTTTTATCCATTTTATTCTTCTACCGCCTTTATTAATTGATTTTATAATTTTTATTCATTGATTCTATCATTATTATTATTATTATTATTTTATCTATTGATTGTATTAGTTCCTGTTGTTTGAACATAATTCTGCTCACTTTTTAGAGTTAAATGTTTTGCATTGCTATGTGAAGCACTTTGGAAACTGTTTTGTTTATAAAATGTGCTATACAAATAAAGTTAGGTTGGATTGGATCATCTTTTAAAGGAACTTTATGTAGCCTGCGCTCTTACAGTTTTAAAAGTACTACTATCACATCTGAACCTGTGTTGCCAGTGCCTAAAGTTGCAGATAGAAGACACATGCATTCTTAGTATATGGACAGATCATGCCAAGTGTGGAAGCTCAGAACGACTTTAAATGACTCATAGAGCTGCAGAGGCTGCACTAACAGCAATTAATGTTAGTCTACATGTGCTGGGGTTTAATGACGATTCAGATCAGAGTCTTTAGTTTTAAACCAACAGAATATCAGCATTGAATCCATTTGTTACCATTTTGGTAACCAGAATGCGAGACTCGGGTGAGGCTTATTCTGCTCAACTGGATAAATGTCTTGACAGGCAAAACAATGTTAAATGTTTGTGTCATTAAAAATATATGGTTTGATGAATTGATTTGAACATGTTTACCTCATATCTGGGGTCACAATGATTGGTCATGCTTATGGAATTTATCAAAATCTTCCTTTTATGTCCAATCTCCTGACTTTGTGAAGGAAAGCTCTGTTGCTCTGTTTATGTGATTGACATGTTGTGGTCTGAGGTTTATAATATAAATTGTAAAGTCTTGAAATTATAATGACAATTGGTTATACGATGAGTATGTTATGTATACACTACTACAGCCTCATGGTGCCATCTACTGCTTTTTTTTTTCTAATTGGAGAAATACTTTAGTACCACTGTTTATGTAAGAAATCAGCTGGACAGGTTGAGACAAGTATGCAGATGTGAGGGATTGTGTGTACGAATAGTTTAATGGAAAAAGGTAAAGGTTAATATCTTTGTTTGGACTTTGATTGTTGAGCACCATCTTGTGCACCTGCAGTATATAGTGCTGCTAAGGTCATGTTGACCCAATGATAACTGTGTGTGTGGTGCTCCGATGAGTCACAAACCTGCTGAGCTGGAGACCGATCGACCTCACATAAATGTCTTGTCCAAACATTGACTCTTAACTTCAACAGACTTTGATATGAGGCATTCATATAGGTGTTATTGTCTTGGTGACAACTTGGCAGAAATATGAAAATAGCATTTAATAGTATTTGCAATAATTCTTGCTGTACCTGTAGATCTCTGCAAACATGTTCTGAAAGGCATTCTTGTATTATTTTATCATAACAAAAGAAAAATTGTAATTCTGTCAACTGGACAAAGGTTTGTTGGAGTGAAGACGCTTCTTCAGTTCTGAACTGAAGAAGCTGTTTAGATGAGCAGTGAACGTCTTCACTCCAACAAACCTTTGTCCAGTTGACAGATTTAGAATGTTTCTTTTGCTTTGGATCATATCTGGACAACCGAGGGATTACGCAGACATTTATCAGTTTGCTTCAATCGTCTCTCAAATGTTAATGTTCCTGGAGCTTTTTACAATGAGCACTATGAGCAGAAACAAACTTTTTAAACATATTGCAAATTAAATCGCTATCACAATACCAAGATAGTGTATTTGTCTTTAGATTGTCTTTTAAATAAAATTATTGCACTTGTTATTGTTATTGCACAGTGACACTTGAGGAAACGATATTATCCGCTCCCTCCCAGCAATCAGTGTGTTTTTGTTTACATTCCCTCCCCTCCCCCTTCCTCTGCTGTACTCTCTCCAGGCAAGTGTCTTACATCAGATCTCTTGACGCATTTATAGCAGGCTTTTGAAGCTTAGGACTCCCACAGTGGCCAAATATAGTAAACGTGAACCTAGCAGCTCTTTGTGTGGAAACGTGTGCGTTCTCCTGAGTAAATGGCTCTAGGGTAAAAACGTGTTTGTTATTGTTCCCAGCACTTCGCCTGTAGACAACACTGCCAATTAAAGGGGAGGTTTTATGTGTTAAGAGCAGGAAGTGTTATCGTGTGTGGCTGCACGCTATTGGCTGCTCTCTTTCTTCCATGTTTCTTCCCTGGGGACTAAGCAGCCTTTACTGCCATGGCCAAATGAAAGGTAAACACTACACACCTTTGATCAGTATTTGCATTAAAAGACCTTACGGGAACTGTGTGTTTTTGTGTCTTTGGTTTTGTGTGTGTGTACCAAACATAAAAATTACTGAATGAAGTGAGGTTCACGTGCGTTCGCTCATCTTAATGCTGAAGGTGCTCTCTATGATGTTTCCTCCTTTTGTTATTCAAGTCGTAGTGAAATCATGCTTCCCTCCACCCCTATCCACTAGGCATGAAAACAAAACAAGGCGTTGTATGAATGAAAGTGGGAGGGGCTGAGTGGCCTAGAAAGGCAGGCAGATAGAGCGATAGATAGTTGGACAGGGCAGGCTGTGGCAGACAAGGCTAGAGGAGGACATGCAGTAGGAGGGCATGAATGAATCGGGGAGCTCACTGAAGCATATAGCCCGGACATCCAGGCACTAACACAGATTTGTGTTTAATATTGTACTCAAGGTTGCTATTGGTAACACAAAAACACTGTAAATAGACTTGGACTTAGACAAACTTTCTTGATCCTAAGGGTGATTTCTTGGACACAATACAGCACATATTACAATATAATAACAAAGAGCAACATATTAAATGGCAATACATTTAAAAAAAAACATGGGTAATAAACCAGACCACTCTAACTTGCAATGATCTATGCTTTTGATAATAAGATCATCTTAAAGTAAAAATCTGGTTCTGGTTGATTCATCTGAAAACTCCCTCCATTGAATTTGTAACATTGGTTGTCTTTGTTAAATTGATCTTACATTTATGAAGCTAATTTCTTTTATACCTCAATGTTGGCCCTGCTCCCATTTTAGCCAGTTCGGTCAAGGCTGAAGAGTAAATCTGTCCTCTGCTACATTCAGCTCCTTGGCTACGTCTGCCCCAGCAAGGCCAGGGTTAACCTTAGGCGTCTCTCCTCCCAACATGGAAAAGACCATTGAATGGCTGCCTCCCCCAGCAGCAAACACATTGGCTGAAGCTGAGGGTGGATCTGCGGCTGCTATAACATTCTGGACTGGATCCGGAGCTGGAGCGCCGCATTTGAAATAATGTGGCGGTCACACGCAGCATGTACACAGGCAGCAGACAGACAGAGGGGGAGGGCTGAGGGGGCAGGACTCTGCATTTTTTTTGCATCGATAGAAGACTACAGCGACCAACTTCAGCTCAGTCTTTAAAACACAGTCAAACTAATACTGTGTGAACTGCATTGATTTTTTTTTTTTTTAATAATTGATACTTTGCAGTGACATCACACTGGGTGTTCTGCATGTATCTCTATGGTAGAATGTTCATGTTATAGTAGAGACACAGTGCACATATTTGCAAACACTGCTTTAGATTGCCTAAAAACACAGAATGGATTTGGATTGAGCTTGTGATCAATACTTGTGTCCATAGTCCTGTTTATATTTTGTTTGTCTGACAAAAATGATGAGTGTGACCAACTGAAAAACTGTTGACTAATGCTAGCTAGTTGTGACTGTTATTTTATGTGCAAGAGACTTGCAGAAAATCACGTTGTGTCACGTCGCTGTTGTAGTTCCATCTAAATCAGTTCATTCTGGTCAGATTGTGTTACAGCAAAACTCAGATTAAAGTCTAACTTGAGAAGCAAAACTTTAGACAGAGCAGTGTCTACAGTTAGCATCACACCACCAGGAAATGCTGAAGTATCAGTATGCTTAATTTGTTTGCTTTAAAGTTCCTTCCTCAAACTTATTTTTAAAATCTGACCTTTGGCAAACCATGCCATAGTGATTCCCCATCGTGTCTACTGCCAGTTATTCTGTGGAGCTGGTGAAAAGGTCATTGGGTGGTAAAAGGTGAGATATAATGAGTCTCTCCTGGCCCACAGAGTTAGCTGTAACCTCTACTTTATTAGATCATTACAGAGTACAGGTCAGCGCCAACAGCTAATCCAATCACAGCTGACAGTGAGGCGCTGGGAGCAAATGGGTTCTTAATAGGTCAAATAAATCCTGACAAAGGTGTACAGATGTTGACCACATATGTGTATGTATCACATGACATAGAATTTTAAAACAAAGACAACCCCTGGTATCACAGAATACAACACTATAAATCTAACTAAAAATCAGCATGCCTCTCCTTCATTATTTTCATTTTTTTCATGTTATTTTATTAGTTATATTTATCTGTATCCTGTATGTTTGTATTATTACTTCTGTCCTCAGTGTGTTCGGATAGCTGCAAACATGGAGCATGTACACCCCAGGGCCAGTGCTGCCACGATCAGTGCCTGGGCGGGTGCTCAGAGCCGGGTAACTCCAGCAGCTGTGTGGCCTGCAGGAACCTCCAGCATGGAAGTACTTGTGTAGATAAGTGTCCTCCCGGATACTACATCTTCAGAGGATGGCGCTGCGTCAGCTTCTCCTTCTGCCAGGTTTTTATCATGTGCTATTTCAGACATATGGCTGTAATAAGTGTGCACTCTCTGAAATATGCATTTGTTGTTTTATCTAGGACCTGCACAACCAGTGTCAACAAATAAAGAAGATGAACCAGGACAGGGAATCTAGTTGCTTTGAATATGTCATCCACAATGGCGCCTGCATCCCTGAGTGTCCATCTGGATACACAATAGTAAACGCCACTACGTAAGTCTTATACACCGGCCATCAACACACTAGATAAACCGAAAGTTACAATTTTAACTATGGTTCTTTGGATACCGGATGACGGCAGTTCGCATTTACGCAGAGAACATTTAGTGCTTTCCACACGGCCCTCTGGTGGTCAGGATGAATGAAATAGAACTATTGAAATGGTCATTCATTATTATACTATGATTCAACTTTTGTATTAAGGGCATTTGGGAACTGACTTAACAACAAGCCAGGTATGATTTCTCTTTATGAAGTCTCTGACTTCTCCAGGCAAACACAGTAGTAATAACTGGTAAAGGCTGTTTAAAATGTGAGACTTTATGAATAATTTAATAAAAAGTATAATTTGTTTTAGTGTTAGCCTTAGTTGGTGGTGATTTGGTGAATAAATATCATTAGTGTGTGTCACACTGCATGCATGCATGTTATCCAGATCCCAGTATGGGCTCGCTCTGCTGTGTCTGTGTATCTAGCTTTATGCATGTGTAACATGCAAGGGCACGACCTTATTTACCATTCAACTTGCAGTTGCAGTTACAAGGAATATTGGAGTAGTAACTATATTACTATTTATTTAAAATTTTTGTATTTATTTATTTTTTTTTACAATTGATCTAAACTTGCAGAGAAGTCTTAATGATGGTGTTATAAAAATATATATAATATATATAAGCTTGCCTCACATCAGACACCATAAATCGGCATACATGTTTTTCACATATCTGTTATACTGTTGAGAGATTAAATTTATTATTATTATTATTATTATCATTATTGTAAGTAAACAGAATGATTTGGGGGTTTATTTACAACGGGAGTGAACAGGAAAGGCTATGCACTTTGGCTCGGTCAAACGTCTTGTTTGTGTGTAAAAGAGATTGACTTTCCCTGCAACCAACCTGCAGGGATTATCAAGTACTTAGACAGAAAAGAACATTGCTTTAAGTCTCATTCAGAACCCCCTGAGGCACAACACAGCCTGGTATTCTTTGTGTGTTTACTTCATTTATGTTACAATAAAAACAATAAATAAAACAACGGGATCTGTACATTATCATAATATCTATGTTTAATACTATTTAGGTTGAATAACATGCAGCTAAAACATTTACATTTATAAAACAATGTGTTAATTAATTTAATTATTGCACAGCATCACATTTGTCTGTGTAACATTGAAA
>NW_026571430.1:0-50000 GCF_026225935.1 Boleophthalmus pectinirostris
GCTTCAGAGGATTTTGAACATTACTCAGGATTACTCATATGTGTAAAGGAAACAAAACACAACTCCAGGTATGTTTTGAGGTAGTAACAACATTACAACACTCCTTAAAGCTCACAAGAATCAGTTAAATATGGCAACTTTAACCGCTCTTGTTCAACTAGTTTTTATGTTTCATAGCACCTCCAAACCAACTCATTTAGACAATGACTGAAAACTGTTTAAGAATAAAAAAGTAAATAACATCTGTTTAAAATCTATTTTATATGCCCTAGTACAAACTGGTCTGACAGTTACTTGCTGTCTGTACATCGTCTGGTCTTTAACCTACAGTGACGCCAACAAGTCTCCCCTTTAGACCTCGATGTCGATATAGAAACATTTATTATCTTAACTTGAACTTCTCCCGGCCAAAATAATCTGCCCCCTGATCTTGTGTACCCATAAATGTCATCATCTATGGGACAGTCTCAAAGTTGGGCAGAAAGAAGGTGCATCGAAATGGATTACAATTAGCTAATGAGTTGAAGTTGGAAAAAACGATTTAAAGGTGCACTATGTGACTCTTTGGTTCATTATTTGGATATGTAATTTTTCTGAATATTCCACAGTATGACATTAAACAGCTCTACCTTTATTTGGTTAGAGGTGATTTTATATCTTAAAAATACCTAAAAAAAATTCAGACTGTGAGCAGGGTTGCCTCTCTACAGATCTGACCAGTAATTTGGTTGGGTTTGGCCTCAATGAAGAGAGACAAAGCAATCCCAATTGACATAAGCAGACTGCAGACCCTCCTTTAAATACCAACTTCCTCCTGGCTTTAATGCCCCTTGATGCTTCTAAAATATGCACTGTGAATCTTGTATGCCAAATCACTTGTGTCAACTGTTTGAAAAATTGCAATTACACATTTTCCCTAATCTGTCCACACTGGTTTTGAGCGGGGCTGCTTCTTTGGTCTGTACCGTCTTGTGTAAATCAGCTGACCACCTCTCACTGTGGGTCAGACGACTTCAGGAAAACAAAGAGCTCTTTTATGGATCAGATCTGGAGCAGTTCAGTCATACTCTGTCAGCATGCCTTACATGGTTTGCTGCTTCATGGTAAATGACGTTATATTTGATAAGTCTTCATAGGTAGAAGCATGCATGTGATCAAAAATACAGTGCGATGTTGGACCCTTTAAATGTTTCTAAACAAAACACTCTAAACTCTGTAATGGAAGGCAGAGGTGGAATGGAATGGAATGGTGGAATGGAATTTCAATGGAGGATCTGAGATTCACAGTCGCCTCTATTCTTGTATAACTCTTTATAGTACTTTTCTTGGATTGAGAAAGTGGGTCAAGGGGAGATTAAAGATTAAATAACTGCTTAATTGATAAAATATAGAAATCATTATTTTAATATTGCAAAATTACAAATTCCAATAGTAGATACAAGAATAATAATAATCAAACTTTGCTCAAAGTTCAAACTGTTGTTGTGTCCCTGGGCAAGACAAAAAACAAAAACATAAAAAAAAATCTAATCATCATCATAAGTACTTTACTGCAGATTCGTTATCCATAGTTAAAAGACACACAACACGTTTTATAATTACTGTACAATCTTGTGATCTCTTGGAGTCAACAACAGGTTAAGCCCCGGCTTTGATCCTGTCACATTTAACTTATTGCAATTTTAGCAAGAATAATGAATCTAAGATGCCGCTGCACTGCTGGAACAAAAGCCAAACTTATCTCCATGATCAGACTTGAAAATATAGACAATAAATGATAATATTGAAGCTATATTATGATACTGACACTAATCTTGCCGAAAGTAGGATTATCTAGACCAGGCATGTCCAAACTACGGCCCGGGGGCCAAATGCGGCCCTCAGACACATTTTTCTTGGCCCTCAGACTTCCAGGTGAATTGGCCCAAATTACCTTGCATCAATAAATTTTTTTTTTTTAACTGCAAGTTTTTGGAAAATCTACCTTGATAAAGCTAATATTTAATATTTAGTGTGTGGTTTTAAGGATCTTAATGTGAATAAAGTCTGATGGTTCATTCTAACGTGTTAAACATGCACATATTTCAATTATTCCCTGTATTGAGCATCAGTCTACGGCCCTCGATCGGCCCTCTGCTTCATCTGTGTTTAGATAAGTGGCCCTTGATGAAAAAAGTTTGGACACCTCTGATCTAGACCCAGACCCAGACAAATGATCAAAAATACATTACAAACATTTTTACCCATTGTTATGTGTATGTTGTTTTGTGTAGTATCTTTGGTACTATTATAGTTGTAGTACTGTTATAGACTCATTTAGCGACAGTATTAAAGTAGTAGTATCTTTAGTACTACTCACATCTTCTTCCTGAAGATGTGAGACAGGCCTCTACTTTGACGCGGTTTAAATCCAGGCTAAAAACGGTTCTGTTTCACTGCATATGACTGAAAGGTTTTCATTCCACACTCTTCTCTCTAATTTATGTATTTAATGTCTCTCTCTCTTTTTTAATTTTAATGTTTAATTTTATGATGATTATTTATGCTTTGATTTGTTTTTATTATGATTTTAATGTTTTTCTTATTCTGTAAAGCACTTTGAATTACTTTGTGTACGAATTGTGCTATACAGATAAACTTGCTTTGCCTTACAGTATTATATACATGTAGTACTATTATAGACTTACCCTGGTGTAGGAGAGGGTGGTGTTGCGGTGTTGTGTGTGAAACTGCACAGTAATGAAGGCGACAGCGCTCTGGACTTTTGACACCTCCACCTGCACCGTCTCATTCTGTGACAGAGACACGTTCTGAAAAGTCCCAGGAAGAAACACAACTCGATCTGAAACAGAGAAGAGTGTTATTATCAAACTGTATCAGGGCGGGGCAATATGGCATGTTTTTCTCATATTGAACATTTCTATTTTTATTCTTTATTTCTGTAAAAAATATAATAAACATGTCTTTCAGTACTGCTTTAATGAACTTTAATAATACACTTTTACTCACTGCCATTAAAAAAAGTCTGACCTCTGCTCCAAACCACATGTTTTACAGACATTTGGCTGTAGACCTCCTGAAAAAAAACTCCTAAACCATATCATTGTCAATTAGATATGACTAAATTTCAATAAAAATTTGATGAATTGCCCAGCCTTAAATTGTATCCTAGAATAACCTCCAATCTGAAATCTGTAATATTCAAAAGCTTGCAAGAGCTGCAGAAATTCCCTAATCAAATCTGTGATAAGGGCCATCCCTGTGTGACTGCGAAACCTCCAGACATCGAAGATACAACTTTATTTGGTCCATTCAGTTTTGGCCCATCGCCCAGGTAACCTCAAACCAGGTCAGAGCACTACAAAGTAAAGGTTATGTAAAAGGAAGCAGTTTACGTGAATGAACTGCATCAAAAGAGAAGTTTGATAGTCTTATAATCTGACTTAAAGGTTTAAAGGTCCTACGTTACAGAAAATTTACTATTGTAAGCTTTAATACATGCAGTTATAATGTTATATAAGGAGCTGTGTTTTGTTTCATTCACAAATGTTTGAGTAATCCTTTATTATTAGTCTGTCTGCAGCTCCAAAGCTCAAAATGCTCGGTTACACTTTGTGATTTAAAAGATAGTGGAGCACAGCCTAAATATGAAGGGTTTGCATTTTAAACATGTGTGAATGAAACAAAACACAACAACAGGTACGTTTTGGTGAGGAAACAACTTTATAAACATTATAAAATAGTGTAATATGGGCCCTTTAACCTATTTAATGTTGTCTTTGAAACAGTAGATATATTCCAAATGATGGATCAGAAAGTAAAGAATATTCAGTCTAGACACAGGCTCTGGATTTTAAGACAGTTAATAAAATCTAATTGTATAAATGTTAATAATAATTGTATATGCTCTGTTTATTTAATTGAGTGCTTGTCCCCAGTAATATGAAATTGTAATTGTAATTAACCATTTAAACCTTATATTTTTTTAAATGCATGCAATGACCGGAGATGTTTTGTTATGACTGTTAAACTGAGCTTCTTCTGTGTCGTTTGGTCATCTGATAAGAGAGCGAAAGATCTTGGTGACAACTGAGTTACTTTAGCTATGTTGTTCTTATTATTATATAATAACCAAAAATTGAAGTAAATTATAGTATCCGACCTATACCTGGGTTCTTTCCTCACTTAAAACCCTGAAAATGTAATAATACTTTTAAGAAGTGTATCAAGTGACATCTGCTGCTGACGTCAATGTCTTTTCATGTGCTTTCAAAAGCTAAAGCAATTAATTATGGACTTATTTGTGTATTTTTTCTTATGCAATAATTAAACCCTATTAAGCACAAGGGGTAATGCAGAGGTAAATATATTTCAAATTTAAAATTTGATTTAAAAACCACCAATATCAAAGAGGAGAAAAAACCTAAGGTTTTCCAATTGTGTAAATGTGCTAATCTGGATTTACAGTTAAAACAGACTGATCATTCATTAACCTATAAACCAGGATTATTACAAAGACGGATAGCATGACCAAGGCAGCCTGTAATTTTATAAATCAAATGGTTCATGAAGGATTACATGCAAAAACAAACAATTATTTATATGCAGTAAACACTCTCTACAGTTGTTGGCACATTTTACAATGAAAAAAATCCATTGAGCAATCACACATAATAATGTTTTACTGATAAATGATTTACTCATCATATGACTAAATAAAACACCTGTGTGTCAAACATAAACATTTAAAGTTAGGTAGAAGACCTAAAAAAGTATATTTTTTGCTAATCCTTTGTAAATACTCTGTATTGCTGCTAATCAAATGAAAATATCATTACTCCATAAATAAATACATATACAAACAAAATATAATATAATTTTAATAACAGTTTTAGTTTGAGTATTGAAACAAGTTGGGTATCTTTTTTTTTTCTTCTTCTTCTTTTTTGTGACAGCCCTAGCTGGATCATGATTTTGAATTACATCGTCATATCGTCACCCCTACTTTATAACTTCTGACATTTTGTTTAGGGAAATTAAATAGATCACAGCAGGGTTAGAGATTAAATGTACCGGTACACCTCATGCAGCTGAACCAACAACTCTATACACTTTAAAGCAGCATGAGAGACACAGCACGTGCAGGATTATCCCAGAGACCAGATCAGAGTCTGTGGAGAAACTGACTGGAAATGGAAATGTGTGAAAAATGTAAATAAGACTGAACAGAAGAGAGGCAAACAGACAAATAGGCCTATTGTACAACTGCCAAGGACAAGTTCAACAATACAAACCATGAAGCTAATTGAGTATAAAAGGCACAAGTTTACATGCATTTTATCAACTAAATCCTTACAGGAAAATCTCACTTACTAATTACTCTATGCTTACTCCATTTCTCTCAGCTCCTCAAATGTGACTGTAACCAAATGATAACAAAATTGATCTAGTGACTAAAATGTTTAGTAGGAAATAGTTTTACTTTTTGCATTGATTATATAAGTTTAAATAGCCTATTTGTGCATAGCCATATTTTCTAACTTGCCAGCCACATATAGTTAAGAAACAGCAGTAAAAATACAATAAAAAATAACATAAGATTAAAAAAAAAAAAAAAAAAAAGAAAGAAAGTCATACACATTGTCTTCTCATAAAATCTCATTACACACTCATTTTAAATGATAACTAAATGGCAGTTCATTGCAGTTCTGAAAGTTATATATTTTAATTTCTTTACTCTTTCTTTATATTTATTGTAGTGTAAAATAAAAATGAGAGCTTCTCACAAATTTTAAGTAATTTATTTGGTCTACTCTAGGACTATGTGTCATCATAATTTAGCAACAAGTTTTCATTTCACACTCTTGTTGCTCCATTCACTGTGGCTTGAATTGACAAATAAACCTAAAAACGTGCAGAAATCAGATGACCTTTGAACTTTCAATACACAAACTAATTTATTTCACCCCAAATATGAATTGGCAAATGAGTGAAGTGGTAATGCTCAAGCACCCAAGACTTTCAAATAAGTGAGAGATGCATAATACTAAAGCAATGATCCACACGTTCATATTTGTAAATAATCTAGATAATAATACTTCAGATATTTCATTGATGGCTCGGATTACTTACTTTCTACTTGCGATTGAACTTCACAAACCAGGCACAGAAGAAGCAGCGGACCACAACTCCTCCAACGGGACATTCTCGCTCCTCCGCGTTTTCTACCAATAAAACATGTCCTATTTCAATTAAAAAGTCATTATAATCCCTGGATTGTTCTGCACGGTGACAGAAGCGCCCCTAAACAAAGCATGATGGACTAAGAAGGCGAGATTTTGGCGGCGAGCTGCGCGCTCCTCTGTCTCCTCCATAGACAATTGCCTCCAGTCAAATGTTGTGTGTTTACGCGAGAGTTCAGACTTCAAATATCGCGATATTGTGTTAAGGTTTACGGGCTATTTAAAATGTGTTCAACTTGTATATTGCTTGACCAGCTTTTAGTTAAAAAGTCAAGTTGGAGAATTTAAAGAATATGCAGATTGCTTTTAAAACAACTTAATTCACATGGTAATCAAGATTTGTATAAAAGATTGATCTGATTAAAAAAGTAACTAGTAACTAGAATTTACTTACACAATTTTCTCAGCATCACTTGTATAGGGTACATTTTTCAAATCCAAATCCAGTTTATTTATAAAGCACTATTACAAACAACAACGTTTTTAGCCCTTTTATGCCACTTTTACTTGAATAAAATTTTCAGTCTTACTCTTTCTTCCACCAATTTTGATATTCTTGTTTTAGATTACGGAACAATGATGAAAACGCATAACTCGATTCTAGGGTAACAATTGGTATAGCGTTTTGTTTTTTCATGTGATATGACTCCATGTCTGATTGTTTGGGCATAGTTGTGAACATACAGATAGCTGGATGCTTGAGGTTGAAGCTGCAAGACAGGAGATTTATGAATGAACAAGAAGGATCGCTGGTTTGTGAGAAAGCAGGATACAGTGGAGGGAACAAATGATTCAGTTGTGTCTTCTGAACTTCAACAGCCCAAAGATATGATTATGTCACATTTCATCCATTGTTTTCTAAGTGGACAAAATTTATGCTCATGTTTTGACTTTATGACCTTTGACCAAATTTTTACAGTTTGTAATGTGAATAGACAGACACTTATATAGATATAATAAATATTATCTCTTAGAAAGGAGTCAAAAGATCAACGGCTAAACTGTACAAATACCCTCTTGTATCATACTGAACACTTCTGTTCATTGAAAAGAGAAATGTACTAATATGCGTTTCTGTTACATGAATTTTAACTGCCACCACTGATTTTCTAATTGACTTTCAGCTAAAATGGATCTATTTAAAAAAATATATATATTTTTAGGATTAAAATTACCCTTCCAAATAGGAATTTAAACAGAAGTCTAGTCTAACTATAACCTAAACTGAGTTAGGAATACAGTGTACATAAAAACATGAACACAAACATGAAATAAAAATGGGTATAATTAAACTTAAGGAATTTCATAAAACCTAGTGACATCCAGTGGGCAGAATTAAGAATGCACTAAACACTTAATACAGTCAGTTTATAATTTATTTGACCTCAAGCTTTTGTTTTTTACATTTCCTCAGTCACACTTAAAAACCTTGCACACATGAAAGTATCCTGCATGCAGTCAATAATTAGAAAACAAAAATCCCATGAAACAAAACATAAAAACTGTGTATGCTGTAATAGTTTTTGATTGACCAAACCAAGACTCAGCATAAACATCTCATGCTGGAATGAAATCAGAAAATATAGATTGATCATAGAGTCTTTATGAGTCTAAGGCTGATAGGTTGCACTCACACAATGAAATAATGCCATAAAATCTATATTATAATCTAAGGTCCTTTACTGTGATAAACAAACAATTTTTCCTCATCAGAACAAATCTGGAGTGGCATTTCCTTTCATTCACATGTTTTACATGCAGAAATAAGAGAGGAATTACATGTATAAATATTTTCATATTCCTATCTTATTTTAGAATGAAAAACACAAAATATTGAAGAGTTCAAATAGTTTTAATCTTGCATAAAAAGGGCATTTAATATGAGATTAGAGTTATTAAAAGTATATGGTACTGGGTGATACACTAAATGTTGACTAAGGTATAATTTAGTATGATTGTATTACTTTGAAAGAGCAATAAATGCCACAATATAAATATTTTGTTGTATTATTAATCTTTTATATAAACAGGCTAGCCTCCTCAGTGCCTCAAAAGTGGCCTGTATTGTATATTGTAAGCTTCTGGAGCTAAATCTTAAGAAAAAAGTAATCAGGTTTTTGGTTTTAGTTCCTCACCCACTGATTAATATTGGCCTTGGCCTTTCATTCAAGATTTATGCAGCAAACTCTAGGATATGAATGCAACCTATAGCAGAGTACAGCAGATGAGGAGCGCTGTGGAGTTAACTCTTCCGTAAACTGACATCGGCGCTGGTTAACAGAGGAGAGAGGGAGGTGTTCTCCGAGACGTCCTCTCGTTTCAAAACCAAAAAAGCTTCACGACTGATCCCCAGCAGCTCACGGAGGCCTTTATTCTCCAGCTGGAAATATCAAAACACAAGCAAAACCTCAATATCAGTGCAGTCCAGGTATGGCTAATACACAAAAAGATGAATGTTGACATTTTCTTACAGCCTACAGTTTTAATATAATTAGTAAATTTGTGGGTTTCAGTATCCTGTTAAACACAATATTTTGAAGACTTTTACCATTCCAAAGACACAATATTTACTTATTTGCTATGGCAACGGTCCTCATTTTTCATCTTTCTAGATATCCATGAATAGTTAATAGCTTTACTGAATCCAGAATGGGTAATCTGGGCAATAGAAGAAGTGGCAGTAGTTGTGTTTGACCATAGACCTGCATTAATAGAAACAAGCAATGAATCACGATTACTAAATCGATCACTATAGACTGTCAAAGGGTGAGATTAGATTTAATGTTCTTTACACAAAATAATGGCATAATGAGGTTTTGTTGACACTGGTACAGGGCAAGATAAAAGAAGATACCAATTTACTTACACATTTTTTATTTTATTTTATTTTTTTACCTCAAGTTGTTTGATCTTCTCTTCATCTTCACAGATTCGTCCTTCATCCACCTCTATGGCCTTCCGCATCACAGATGCCATCTCATTTATCTTGTCTATATGAGCCTGCATTTCCTATAAAACATATAAAATAAAACGGAGACACTAGGAAAATTAAAACTAAATTCAAAATATTCTTAACTAGCTGTGATTCTTGTGTGATCTTAATATTCTCAGCTGCAATTATTAAAAATATAGGATGAGGGCTTCAAAGAATTATATGGTAGAATAATCTGATCTGCAGATAATATGGTCTGGTTCATGATTAATATCTCTGTAATCACTGGGTCTACCAAGGAGGTATGCATAGAAAAAGCAGATTAATATGGCAAGTTTGTGAATCATTTCTTTTGAAAATGCCAAAAGGCTCTCGCTTCCACGTCTGAGAGTATCACATCATTACATGGACATGGAATTGAACCTTTTAACTTTTAACTACTAACCGTAGTATGCTGCTCCTTTAGCTGTGTGACTATGGCAGGGTCATCTCTTTTACTGGCCATGAGCAGCCGAAACACCTGCTCTCTGTATTTGGTCATGATCAGCTCCAGGGCCGACTGGTGCTCCTCCAGTGATGTCCGTAATTCTGAGATGACACATACAGTTGGTATTGATGAGATACAATTTGATTTATTTTTGTTTGTGTGTGTACCTTTGTTTTCCTGCTGTAGTTCTCTGATTTGGCGATTTTCTTGTTGGATTCCTAAAACCAAACTCGATCGAGGTCTGTGTCTTGCAACTTGGTTCAGTGCATCAATCTCCTCTTGGTACTGTGAAAATAATTAATCATAATAGATTTTCAAAGCATTATATCATTTCCTTAAGATACTATGGAAGAGGGCCTGGGGCAGATCTGAAACATGTAATCAATTTGCAACAGCAGCACTACCACCAACCACTTCTTCACAAACACAAATAACATTCATACAGCTGATCGAAGCTGGCAACCTTTCGATTTTTATTTTACCTGTCTACTCTCATTTTGAAAATTGCTGGTGTGTTTATATCTACACTAGAGCCCGACCGATATGGATTTTGCTGTGGCCGATATGAAACCAATATAATGGAAGTTGGAGCTGCCGATAGCCGATATAATCACCGATATATTTAGTGATGTAAAAATTCACTGTAAATGTTGAATTGTTTAAAAAACTTAGGTTTGGCTCCGGTGGATTTTAAATTGGGTTTATTTAGGCAACATTTATTGTTATTCTGCCTCTTTACATCATATTTACAGACAGTAGGTTGACTTAATGGCATTTTTGCATCACATTCTAGACACTAGTGATGGGTATTCCAGTTCTTTTTAGAGAACCGGCTCTTTTAGCTCGGCTCACTAAAAGCTGCTGGTTCTTTTGGCTCCCAAGTGGCTCTTCAGTTTGTTTTGTTGCAAGCAGGTCTAAAGCACGTCTAAAGCAGGACTGAATCAGGACTGAACCAGGTCTAAACCAGGACTGAAAAAGGACTAAACCGGGACTTATTTATTTTATGCTAAACTACAGTCAAATATGCTCGTTTTTTTTGTTTTTATTTTTTTAATCCTACGTACACGCAAATTTCTCAAAGTTTCGTTTTTAGCCGCTGCCGCTGTCATACCACGAATCTGCACGCGGCGTGAAGAGAAAAAAAGTGAGAGAAAGAGAAAACACGGCTCCCAATAAGGATCAGGCTCCCGTCGTTCCCTTCAAAGAGCCGGTTCTAAGAGTCATTTCGTTCGCGACGGACCCATAACTAGTAAAGAAAGTAGCGCTATTAGCCTTTAGCCGTAAATACGTGCGCGCCGCGGTAATTAATTATATGCGCAAATGTCATAATTCACACCTCTATTCACAGCTCATTTACATATCAGTGCAGGTCCAGTAGCAAATATACGGCCAATATAGTCACTTTAGAACAGACCAATAGAAAACAGTCTGTTTATGTGCGGGAGCTACAGCAGCTAACCCATAACAAATGACAAAAACTAGCTTCAGAGTCGACATATTTCCAACACTCACCGCTCATACAGGCTCCTCCTCACATCACAAATCTGCACTAATAAATGTCCTTTTAATCCAGACTCAAACCTATTGTCCGTAAAAAGAATATAATCTCAGTGTTTGGATCTGTGTCTGCGCGTGTAAACAAACACACGTGAGTGACGCGACTCTGTGGTGTGTTCAGGGACAGTACGGACACACACAGACAAATGACTCCGTAGATAAATGCTGATGTGGAGCCACATATTAGGACATTTATCTGTCTGTAAATTGGATTAAATGAACAGAATGTAGAGAGTCTAAGCTTTATAACGAGGTATAACATGCCCACGTGAAATATCGGCCCCTATCAGCAAGCATATCGGCCGATAGCCGATATGCCTAAAGTTGCCCATATCAGCCGATAATATCGGCCAACCGATATATCGGTCGGGCTCTAATCTACACTTAATCTAAAATTAAGTTTGTGAAATATCAATGACTGGGAAATAATAGTTTCAGATAGACAATAAGAGGGGTAGTCAAACCAAACTCCTAACTGTGTATTTTAATATTGTCACTAACTGTAATAACTGTATAAAGAACATGTACAAATATACACATAATAAGTCAGGGCTCATATTGCACTATTTTCTGATCCATGATATAATGTTGTTTCCTCATCAAACACATACAGTATTTCTTCTCTCTAATAGAAAACACCTTGTGGCTTAAAGCTTACTAGAGTCAATTTTACATAACGTAGGATCTTTACACTGACACAGACCTGTTTCATGGCCTCCACTCTTTTGTTCAGCGATGTTGTTTGTTCGATGAGCATTTCTGCAGCGTTGTCATGGTTACGAAGTCTCTCCACCAGACACTTTGCATCGGCCAAAACCTTCTCCAAGGAGCAGTTCATGACTGAAAAGCAAAACAATATTAAAATATACATGCTTACAGATTTGCAATGACAGAACCATAGGAATACTACTACTTTACAACATAAACATTAGTTAAATAGAGGAGTATGTATGTATGTCTATCATAACCCCATAACCCCATACTAACCCCATACTAAGATTACCGCAACACAAACTCATTCAAAGTTACTTAGAAGTAGCATAAAACATTAAATTCAATGTAGGAAAATGGACATTGCATAAATTCCAATGTTATTCTAGGAAGCTGATAAGGATTGGTGAGAGGTCATGTGGCACTTATACTTTAAGAGTTTTATCAGAAGAAATACCAACCAACAGCGACTACTTTTTAGTATTAAAATTATGTCGCATTGAAACTTAAGATTTATTTTTATGGAGAACATCTAAGTCTATGACAACTGCGATGCCAGCGAAAACACCATCTCAATGCATAGTTGTTCATAGTAGTTCCAATGCATTCCCATCCACAATTTCGGCTTGTTCTTTACGAGTGTCTATGACTGCCACGTATGGATGTTTTGGCGTCTCCTTGATTGCTAATGAATATGCAAGCACTTTTTTATTGTGACAAATTGCTGACAGACAAGGCACGTTGGCTCAATTACCCAAAGCAGAGGAACTTTTTCACTAGATTATTAAGTCATGAGAGTTAATGTACAATCAAACACGATCTTACCTGGTGAACCCAAAGCGCAAGACATTTGAAAATTCTATCAGTGACTTCCTGTTGATGTTTGACAGCTAACATTAGCATCAGGCTAACCTCGTCTCTAAAACACAAACACACGGCGCTTTCGTATGTTTAATCCTTTCCAAATCTCCAAAACGTTCCCGCGATTCAGTCAGTCATCCAATTAAATTAACTGTGAGAGTGAAATCGTCAATTTTCCAGTAATAAATCAAGCCAAAAGTGCAGAGCTGCTAAAGCTCACACATACAATCCAGTCTCACGATATTTTAGAATCTCGCGAGAACATCAAATGTACGTTTACAGAAAACATGGCGGACAGACTAACGCAGCTTCAAGACGCGGTCAATTCGGTATCTATTTAACGTTTTAATGCAATATTTAGGTGCATTAGGAGCTTTACAATAATACTTACGAACTGTGTGAACAAGAGTAGATTGTATTTCATGTTGTCCTCTGTTGTTTTTGAGGGAATATAACGTGTTTCTTGACCGATAGTGTCTAGAGCTGGGCCTTAATCAATGTTTTTACATGATATTTAAATCTAAATCTATGGGGTTATTTATGTTCTCCACCCTCTCATTATATTATTACATAATGTGTTTTATTTGGCCGTGTTTCCAGCTTGCGGATCAGTTTTGTAACGCCATAGGAGTCTTGCAGCAGTGCGCTCCTCCAGCTTCTTTCAGTAACATCCAGACTGCCATCAACAAGGACCAGCCTGCCAATCCCACGGAGGGTGAGTTTAGTTTGTTTTTTTTGTTTTCTAGACTGTAATAAAGCTGTATTGGAAAACTGGTGGTATTAGTGACCCTAGAAATCAGTTAAAGTATATAAACAATTTCAATTTATACTATAAGTACACTTTACTGTCCATACCTTTTGCTTCTTTTCCTTAAAAATGCTAAAATGTCTCTAATAAGATGCACACACGTGCTTTCAATACAAATTTATTCATCATGTTTGTGTTTTCTGTTGTTCAGAATATGCTCAGCTGTTTGCAGCCCTCATCGCCAGAACAGCCAAAGATGTGGATGTGTTAATTGACTCTCTGCCCAGTGAGGAGTCCACTGCAGCTTTACAGGTCAATATATACAGAACAGACCATGTAATAACAAATGCTAGATTATTATTTGCTCCTGAAATCCTAAAAGAATATACTCAATTAACAACAAAACGATATGCATCCTTCTACCTGTCACAAGAGGGAGCTATTACAACATTTACGCACTCATCACTTAAAGCTTTGTGCCTGAAAGTTCTTGTAAGTGAACATTACATGTAGACCTATAATGCAAAATCGAGTATTCAGCAAACCATGTTATAGTTGTTACCCCTCATTTACTCACCCAAAGTTGTATTTGGAGTGATTTGTCTATATATGAGCAGTCTTTAATGGCTTTTTTCAAAACCCCATTTTGCAGATCCATCCCCAGTTTCAGCATCACCAGCATTCACCCACTGCTCTGTACTAACTTCATTTTCTAATTTCATTTTCTTAATCTGTGATACATATAAGATTTGGCAATGTTGTGTAGTCATTTTGGAAAGAATGACCAAGAATGTGACTTGCTAGCATGATGTGCAGCTGTCCATCAGAGGTGCCAACAACTTCACTGCTCTTTATTGTGATGGTGTTTATGTCGACATCAGGTCCCATTGGGCACCGCCGTTTTCTAACTCAGAACTCAGTGGACTTTTTCTTTTATTAAGTCCTTTTAGATGAATATTGCAATTTTAAAATGTCCAAATGATTATAATGATTTATGGATGTCACAGATTATAGCAGACACAAGCACAATAGGTCTTCTTAAGGGATTAGTGAGTGCTAGGAACAAATTCACAAATTTCACAATTTTAAAATCAGTTACCCAGCTTTAAGGCCATAACTTTTAAGTGCTATGCAAAAGAATGTTCTGTTACTATTAAAGATACATAGTTGGGACTGTAGACTGTATGCGATGTATGCTCCATCCAAAACAGTACTGCAGTCAGAAAGTGACACTTGAATGGGTCTGTGGAGCTTTAATGTCCTTTCTTCTATCTTTTCATCTGATAATCTCTATCACAGAAGCAGACTTAGATAAAGGACAAATTGAAGCCACAAGCAGTAAGGTTAGAAGTAGCAACGTTTCCATGGTGCTCACAAGGACCCCTGAGCTGCCTAGGAATGCCTGACTAAATAAACAGTTATATCAGGGAATTTACGACAGTTACCATTTTCTGTTAATTTTTGAAAACATATTCCAGCCTGTGTCACTGAAAACTGACCACATCTCTCCCTCTGTGTCCCTAGGCTGCGAGTTTGCGTCAGTTGGAGGAGGAGAACCATGATGCAGCAGCACGTTTGGAGGAGGTGGTTTACAGAGGGGACGTCCTCCTCGAGAAGATCCAGAGCGCCTTGGCCGACATCGCACAGTCTCAGCTCCGAACACGAAATGCTGCCCCCACACAAGCTTCTCCCAATGAGTCCTGACTGAAAAAGGATTATTATGGACTACATAGACTCTTTACATTTGTGTTTACAAGTTTAAGTTTAACAGATCCCAAAATACAGCTGGGGCATGTTTTTATGACATCTGGTAAAACACTGTGGCTGGAAAATGTCAATCTCCCACCCTACACATCTTTATAAATTTAGTTTTGCCAAGTACTATTAATATTATTGATTTAAATTAATCCTAGTTTTGAATGACCAAGGTCAAACCAAAAAATGCAGGGATTTTTTTTTTAAACCAACAACAGTGTAGGTAATTTAAATCAAGTACTGGATCAAGACATCAAGACCCACCTTAACTGAAGAACTTAAGGACTCCTTAAGGGAAAAAAAATCTCTAGTAAAATTATTGTAATTTGGGGTTGAGAGAGTCATAAAATAAAAAAATGCAGTCCAAAATAAGTAGAGAGGCTGCAGTGAATGTCACCCTTGGCTTTCAGTCTGAATATTTTACTAATGACTCAATGAGTAAATTATTAAAGTATTAAGTCAGTGTTTCTAAGTGGCACTGGTGTATGAGTGGGTCTGGATTCTGTTTGGTTGTGACCTCTATAAACTATAAACTATAAACTCACTGAGCTCACATAACAGGATCATCTATTTAACATCTAGACTGTCTCAGCTCTGTAAAATTCTATATAACTCTATTCCCAACCTGTGATTATCCTTAAGTCCCTTAAAGGGCCTATTTTACGCTATTTTCTGATCTATGTTATAATGTTGTTTCCTCATCAAAAACATACCTGGAGATGTGTTTTGTTTAATTCACACGTTTAACACACGAATCCTGCATATTTAGGCTGAGTTCTTCTCTCTAACGAAAAACACTTTGCAAATATTTCATTTTACCAAGTACTAAATTTCCTCATTTGTATGACCAAGGTTAAACAAAAAATACAGGGAAATCTCTTTTTTTAACCCAACAACACCTAGAAAATGTAAATCAAGCACTGGATCAAGACCTTAAGACCCACCTCAACTGAAGAACTGGAGGAGTCCTTTAGGAAGTTCTGATTTGTTTAATTCACATGTTTAACACAGATCCTGCATTTTTAGGCTTACTTCTTCTCTTAAATGAAAAAAGTGCTCCATTGTGTTTTTAAGCTTCATACAGCATTAGAATAATCTGTATGAGTTCAGTCTTGGAACTGCCAATCTCTGAACAGAAGGTAAAAGGTAGCTGTTAACTACCACTACACGACATCACAAGGTGGAACAGAGCATTTTGAGCTTTGTAGATGAGGACAGACTAATAATAAAGAGTTACTCAAATGTGTGAATGGAAACAACACAACTCCAGGTGTGTTTTTGCTGAAGTATCAGCCCTATGACATGGCTTAAAGCTCACAAGTCAATTTTGTGTAATATTGGAATATATGTACTTAGAAATACTAAGTACCTCTTGAGCTGTACCTCATTTTTATAATACATATGCTGTATAATAGGCACAACAAAGCAAATGTTTTGTAGATATTTGTATACAATAATTACAATATTTCTTATGTCTGTCGTGTCTTTCTTTTTGTCAAATAAATTGCCTGAAATTTCCATCCACAAATGTAGGTGTTAATGTTCTTTTCATAACAATTATGGACAAGGAATGGGTACTTCAGGAAGAAGTTTTTACTTTCACAGACTGTAAAAGTTTGTAATATTTGCACAGGAGAAGATGTTAAACTTGAGAGCTGTAAGGGAAGTTGTTTTATTGTAAAAGAGGGCATTAGGTAACTTTTGTGTAACTTTCCCCACGTATTTATAAGTTAATCATCAGACTAGATATGTGTTTTCCCAACGTCTTGTATTGTTTCTACATATAACACTTATTACCTCACCCATTCAACCACACTGTCACTTCCTCTTTCTACCAAATAACACTGATGACTTAAGTTTTTTTTTTTTTTTTTTACTTTTTCTAAGTAACACTTGAGAGCAGAAACAGTAACATTATACAAGCAGAAACTTTTTTCTAAGGAAGCTTCACTGACAACAAAGTGTATAATTTTATACATTCAAGTCCTCAATCATTATTGTTTGTATTTTAAAAAAGTTAACTTCTATCAAGATTTAATGTATGGTGTTTCCCCTGTATGGAAATTGCCCTCTGTATTTGATTCATCCTTTAATGCCGCTGGAGCAGTCTGACAGGAGAGGTGGGCACCCTGGGACCAAGCTGTATAATTTGAACTATGCTTGGTCAGAACTACCTCAGCTGGAGGATATTTACCTATGGTTATGACTATGGATATTTACCTGTGTTTTGGGTTGATGGGAGAAACCTGGAGGAAACCAGATGCAAAAACATGTAAACTCCGCAGAGGAAGGACTCTTCTTGCTTTGAGTAATCCTTTATTATTAGTATGTCTTCAGCTCCAAAGCTCAAAATGCTTTGTTACACCATGTAATGTCATGTAGTGGTAGATTTCAGGTTAACAGCTCCTTTTACCTTTTGTTCAGTAGAGATTGGAAATTCCAAGCTAAAGTTATCCAAATGAATGTAGTGAAGGTGTATGGAGTTTTAAAAACAGACAAGAGCACTTCCTGTATGTATATCCCATATGATATCACAAGGTGGAACCGTGATTTTAAATACTCATAGACGTCAAACCACATTTATGTTCCAAAGTTTCCTTTAGAGAAACCAAAACCTACTTCATCCATCACAGAGACATAGTTTTCTCTATTCACAAGTATCCAAGTGTTTAAAGGCCTTGAATTTGTTGAAGTCTAAAATGTTTTAAACATTTCTGGTCTAAATCTAAATATAGGTGTTGTGTCACAGCTGAGTGGGCCCCATTGATGCAGAGAACATAAAAACAGCTCTGTCTGCAGCTCACCACACCCACAGACACAGGGCACACCCCAGGAGCTGACATCAGGCCTGCCCAGAAACACACAACGTCTCCAAATTAGGAAGGTTTGGACTTAGGGCCGTTAAACTTTAAGTTACTGTTGTAGTATTAGAAATAAAAATGAAATTATGAAAATTTATATATATATATATATATATATATATATATATATATATATATATATATATATATATATATATATATATATATATATATATATATATATGTGTGTGTGTGTGTGTGTGTGTGTGTAAAGCTAAGAGCAAACTTTTACTTACAACAAAATTTTGACTGCAGTATAACTATCACATTACTTATCTATAACACAGAGACCTTTAGCACATCAATACAAGTCAACAAGGAAATGAGAAAATTGATAACGCATTATAGACTGGGCTACCTATAGCCTATTGGGCCAACTTCCAAATAATAATGACTCAGATTTCTCAGACATAAGGACAAAGTTTATATAAATAGGCCTGTGATTTTATTGTCTAACGGTTTCATTTTGATCTTATGTTGGCTAGATCTAAGGTCTTCTAGGTTTATGGTGACTGGTTTTATGAATATGGTTTACTTTCATTCTCAAAGTCTATTATAGCAGCTGTTGTTTAGAATGACATCTACTTGACCTCTTTATAGCAGTTAAAAATTCTCCTTGTGTGACTTCATGGGTTTTATTTGGCGGAATAATTAAAATACAAAAAAATACTATAAAGTAAAGTAATACAATATATTTCAATGTGTTTTCATGGTCATAAGTCTCGTTAAATTATATAATACAGCAAATACACTAAAATAACTGTGCCTCTTTTATATGCCTTGGAGCCCTATTCATGAGCGTCATGTTTAGAGAGAGGTGATTGGCTGAAAGGCGGGACATTTGAACAGCTATGGCTACTGCTATTGGTTACTATGTATTACTAAATCATTTGTCGCGCTCTGATTGGTTAATGCACCTGTCTATCAAATCCTACACCGCTGCGTCGCCAAAGCGTCAAATGAGAGATCCGACGGTCCCAGGAAGCAGCGATATCATTTAGCTAAAAGACAGGACAAACGCGGGATTTCGAGATTAGATTTGTTCATGTATAAACGATAAATATTTAAATTTTATCTCAAGTTTACGCTCGTTTAAACCGGTGATCTATACGTGGTTTTGCAATGATGAGAGCGATGTTTACTCTGCAGCCTTAGGTGCCTCTGGATGGTTGCACTGCTTAAATATTGAGCTGAAATTTGGACAAAAGACCAAATTGTTCCTCTGATTTCACCTGTCTTGTGGGCTGGCGCCGAGCCAATTTTGACTCTGGAGCAGGACACGGAGGTAAGCGCAAATGCTTGGTGTTTTTTGTGGTGCTGTTGGGTTGAATTCATCATTAACATGTCAGAGATCAGCGTTCATATGTTAAGTAAATCTATAGTGTACAGTCACAGCGTGACAGATGCGTGCTCCTGTGTTTTACAACGTGTTTTGACGTCTTAAATGTCATAAATCCGATGTTACAAATGATGAAAACGTCTAGTGTCTCTGAACCATCTACCACGTTTAGCCCTGCAACATCACTATGCTGTTTTAATCGTTCATACACTGGATTTAGTTTATGATTGCTCAATGAAACACTTGACTTCTTAATAGCCTACATAATATTCAGGCTTGCCTCTTTTCTAAGAAGCCATTAAGAACCGATGGCTGGAATGACTCTCTCTCTGTTTTTGGTCCTTGTTTTGTTTTTAAGTTAAAGGATCACCATAGATTCTGTTGCTGCTTGTTAATTTTCTACAGTAACTCAGTACAGTTCTGTAGTTTGGGTCAGGGAGCCGTGAAGGAAAAAAAAAAAAACAGGGAAGTTTGTGGTCACCATGTGTGTAATGTGTGTGAATCACCTTTTTCTCCAGACACCCCTTGACGTATATAGAAAGAAAAAACAAAACAAAAACCTGATTCAGTGGAAGGCTGTAAAACTCTAAGCTGCCTCACTTGAGTATTGAAATTATTTATCATCTAATGATTGCCATCTAATTTAGTAATATTATATTGTGATGTGTGAGCTACTGTGTCCAAATAATTTCCCCAGTGGATCAATAAAATTAGTTAAGTAATTGAATAACTGTAATAATTGACTCCAAAACAAGTCATGTATTGAGGGATTTTCTGCCAATTATTAATATAGTGGTAGAAGTAAAATCGTTGTACTTTTCTACCATTATACCGGTGACATTAGTGAGCCATCCCTTCGCACACATGGGGTCCAAACGTCATTTACAACAAACAGTTTTTTTTGACAAAAATATAAATTTTTTCATCTATATACCAACATTTTGAGCTGTGGTAGTTCAGTAATGCAGTAAAGTGTATTTGGATAATGTATCTGATAATGTTGTGAATATTATATTGTAGATATGCTAAAGTTATATTTTTCTGTCTGTACTGTCCACTCAAACGAAAAACCTTACCCAATATAATTAAAGTTACATTTTCACACATTTCTCTTGGATTGCGAATTGCAAATTATTGTAGCCAAAAATATAATGAGATATTAATTTTTGTCAACATAGCCCACTCCATTTCTAGATTAAAACAATATTACTATTTGTTAATAAGCAGTTGTGTTGCTTGGAGATTGTTTCTCTGGTTCCTTATTTCCTTATCCTTGTTTTTCCTTGTATTTGCATGTGAGTATTTGTTAATGTAATGCTCTTTCTTTAGTCCATGGAAACTCTGTGTGACTGGACTCTTTCATTGAAACGGAAAGGGCTTCCTGTGCACTCACTCTTTACTGTATCCAGGGTGGAGTAAGTCTGGCTTTACTCCTCAAACTCAAGAATCTAACACCAAACTGAGAGCTCCACCAACACAAATCCATTCAGTCTGGAGCAGTGGTTCTCAAACTGTGGTGCAGGTACAGCTTTGGTACTCTGGTCACTTCTGGTGGTACACAGCTACTAGGTAAAGGAGTATTTTGAAGTTATGATATCCTTGTTTATTTATATTGATTGAGTCAGCATTGTTTTGTTCTGATTCAAATCCTGGGTTAGTTTTGCATAAGTCCTAGGGAAATAACTTGAACAGAGTAACTGACAACATCAACATCACAATATAATAACAAAAAAATAAATGGTGATAAAATTAAAAAACAAAAAATAATCTTATTTTGTAAAATTAAGATACAAATACACATATCCTGTTTTATACATTATGACTTAGTATTTATTGTTGAGTCCTGGTTTGGTACTGGTTTAATTCTGGCATAATGTTTTGTGTTTAAGTCTTGCTTTAGTCCTGGTTTAGTCCTTATTAGTCCAGGTACAGCATTGATCCAGGAAGTAGCCAATACCTATAGTCTTCCTTTTGTTACTTTGTCTTTTTACAGATTAAAAACATTGTTGGTTAAATCCCGGTTTAGGTTTGTAGTTGGCTATAAGTCATAGCAAGTGACGTGATAGGTTTGTATTTATTATACTTTATTGTACTGTGAAAATATGACTGTTCCTGCACAATTGTATGATACAGTATAGGGATTTACATGCAAGCTGTGTTTGAGTCCACTTTTCTAAAACTTTTTTTTTTTAGCTCATGCATAAAGGAAACTGTTGTTCACTTCTGGATTAGATAATTGTTTCTTTGGTCTTGTTTCCACTGGAACATTTGCACACTTCACTTGAGTGGATTTTCCATTTTGTGAAAGAGGGTACATGGCATCCCGAGTTAGATTAGTGTTACTGGTTCCGAAAAAGGCCTCTGAGGTTGTTTATAAATCGGTAAACATTTCACTGATTCACTCACTGACTCCTCCCTTCTGCTGTTGTCCCATATATAAATACTTAAAATCTAAATAAGATAATTTGATGATCTACACTGCTGACAATTGTGTTTACTTGATGCAAATAAACATTTTCACAACAAACATGTCTGAAAACATGCATGCTGTTTTTGGAGGTGGTGTGATGAGAGAAGAAAGAGAAGCAGAGAAAAGCTGGATAAAGTAGTTATGATTTCACATGCAAAGCTCATGACAGCCGTACGCTGTTTAGCTGGATGTTTGTCTCAAAGCAAGAAATATTCTAACCATAGTGTCTGCATTTGTTCAGACTGCATTCATGAGTCGGGGAATGTCAGACAAAAAACGTTTGAGCATCTTAACAAGTTCACAAGTCAGTAGTCTTGAAATAGATGTTATGCAATTAAATCACAAGTATCAAATATGTCCCGTTTAAATAAAACAAAAAAACAAATCCCTCAAGTTTAGACCTCTACAAACATTCTGGTCCAAATTTTGTTTGTTTTTTTGGATTAGTTCAGCTTCTCTCGTAGATTAAACCTCCTGGATGTGTTTAAGTTGCCTCTACAATAAATTTTTATTTGAAAACAAAAAGTTAAATTTCAATACTTGCGCTAATCAAAGCTAGATTGTCTCTCAAAGCTGTGCAGGTCTACTGTGTCACCTGGTATCACACTTTCCACCTCTACTGATGTCAAATCAGAACTTAATTTTACCCTTTAAAACTCAGTTAAATATAAGTTTAAGTATAGTAACTTAAGTATAGTCGCTGCTGCGTCTAACATTTAGCCTCTCTCTTGTTGATTGACAAGTTTAGCTGCTCTATTAGAAATAGCAGTGATGCCTGTAGGGCTGAATACCTGTCACATGTTCTGTACCACAACATGGAGCCACTGCCCTAATCGACTGTGAGCGCTATAAACACAGAACTACATCCAGGTCTATAAATGTGCCATCTGTCATTAGGAGGCTAATAATATTGTCAGGACATTTCTTTCCTGTGGTGCTGGAGCTGCGTTTGGCCTCAGGGTTAAAACTGAACCTGCTAAAGTGGGACCAGTCAAATGCATATTCAACCTGAGGAGCTGGTTGTGTGGACACAGGGAGGAGGAACTTGGAAAGTTTCACAAGCCAAGGGTTAAGTAGGATTTGAAATGTTTATGGTTAACAGTGTATTATTTAAGATAATATTCATTACTGTATAACTGTATAAGTCTGCATTTCTGTAGGTAATTTTTACAGATATCTTTGGCTAATACTTAAATCTCAACTCATTTAAAGATGAACGTTGACTCATTTCTGACCGATGTTGACAAAACACTGTCTGAATATTGTTATGCTCACTGATCCCACTTGTCCGTTGGCCTTTTGTTCCGGTCACTTTACCCCATCTGATGAATAAATGCGTATGTGAGTGATTGGGTGAGTCCTTTGCATGCCCAATGATAGCATGCAAACCTAACATTTGTGATTCATTTTGTGATCAAAAGTAATAATATCGAATAATAATAATAATAGCAATAATATCGAATTATTGATCAGCTGAGTTAACAATAGTGTTCATTATTTGTGTTTTTGGTATACCTGAATTAAGAGGGTGTGACTAACAGGCGGAGTAACCAATCAGAGAGACACATGCTCAGTTCACGCCAAAAACAAACATGGAGGTAAAGGTTAAAGGATTCTGATATGAGAATATTTGAGAGGAGAGACACGTGCTACAAATTAGCAGCTGTGTTTGGATCATATCAAGTTTGGATGGAGGCTTTTTATGCTCTGTGGTTCAATTCCAGATCCTTCTGTATTGTAGAATGTAGAAGGGACTAGCCGGTCAGGCAAGTGTTTTGTGTCTGACCTTTTTTTGCAAACAAACTCTACTTTTTTTTATTGTGTTGTGTCTCCTGTTTGTTCTTTAAATGGTTCAAGGGGATTGTCACGTTTTAGGGTCATAGGCTTGGTCTAGTCAATATTATTCTTTTGTGCAACATTTTCTGCTCTAGGGCTGGGTATCATTAAGAAGTTGCTGATACGATACATACCTCAATACATAGGCCACGATACAATACATATCTCGATACAGTGCACGTTCGATTCAATATGATATATTTCAAATCGGATCGATACGGTTCAATTAAAAATAAAGGCTAAATCATGGCTGTGATACTAAAAGTCTTTCTTAAACTACTTCTTGTACAAACTTCATTTGAAACACGCCCATTTTAATAATCAAAACTGTGAAAATGTCAAATGTGTTGCATAAACGACTTCCCTTTCTCTGAGCATGCAACAAAACGAAGTGCTGTAACAAAATAATTTAGTAAAACATACAAAAAAAATACTCTTGGCAATATATCGCTACAGCAGCCCATGATACTGATACTGTATCATCACATTAAATGATACGATATATTGATATTTTGATATTTTGCACACCCCAATTCTGCACCAATCATTTGAACTTTAAAATGTTTTCTTATTGTGACAGGTAGGCCTATTCATCAATACTGTTGTGTAAGTATATGGAGCTAATGGTAGTTTCACATGGATAAAGGCACAGACTCAAATTACCTGATCACCTATGTTTAACATTTGACTGGTCTGATTGGCTCATTTAGTTGATTTTCACTTTATATTTTAAAGATCCCTGTCACTATTTTAAAGAAATATGCTCAATCCGACTGAGCCTAATTTACAGCTTATGCCCCTCTGAACTGCCCCTCTTCCCTGCGTCACCACCCTCCAGGACAGCTGTGTTCTTTCAGTTTCTTTAATGATTTTCTCAGAAGTCCAGAGGAAGTTTGTTGTTTTTGGGTGATTGTTGGAGCGCAGAGGGGAAACTGGCCTAGGTCTAGACCAAACAGGGTCCTATCAGAGTCCAGCCCAGAGCCTTTATCTCTGTGTGAGCTAATGCCCGGACTGCCCTCAAAAACATGCAGCATACTTCTAATATTCTGTGCATGCTTTTAGCCTGAGCTCATTGAGGCTCCTGTTTGTGAATGTCTGCAAGCTAGGCATAGACAATATTAACAAAAATGTATTGATATTATTTTGGGGATCTCATGACTATAATATATGATTTTTATATGATAAACTACCTATAACTTATCATTTTATACCCATTAATTGATGGATTGCATTGTACCTATTTTTAATGAGGTATTTTGCAGCCTTTTAAATTGATTTATAGTAGAAAGGGGTAGTAGAAGAAGTTTGCATATCTCTGAAACAACAAACGTGATGTTATAAATGTTTCGACATTTCCCCCACCTCTACTGTAGGCAAATAAACCTAACATAAACCTATGCAGGATTTGAGTTATGTCATACTTCATAATTTAGCAGGGCCTGGCCAACAGATCCAATAGAGATAGATCAATATCAGTGATGAGCATTCAGAGAAACCTCATCCTGTGACTGCTTTTTTCACATGCTTGATTGCCCTGCACAGTACAGGATTGTGTAGTGATGCATGGTGGGATCACATACTGTATGTCTAATCTTTATGATCAATCTTTTGAAACAATATTTGAAAGTCATAAACTGTTAGCTCTCAAACTTTAACAATATAATAAATGTTAAAGAGGTTGAAAGCTGACGTGTGCCATGTACCGAATCACTGCATCAGCCCAGTGCAAAGGAATGTAGGAGTGCAGCTTCTATGAATCTTTTAAAGGTCCTATATTATGCTAAATTGACCTTTGTGACCTTTAAGCCATGTTATTATGTTGTTACCTCATCAAAAACATATTTGGAGCTGTGTTTTGTTTAATTCACACATGTTTGAGTAATTTTTTATTATTAAACTGTCTACATCTCCAAAGCTCAAAATGCTCTGTTCCACCTTGTGATGTCATGAAGTGATAGTTTTCAAGTTAACAGCTTCTTTTACCTATTAGTTCAGTAGAGACTGGGAATTCTAAAGCTTAAATCATCCTAATGACTCTAGTGAAACTCACTAAATCTGCAGGGTTTGTGTGTTAAATGTGTGCAACAAAACACAACTCCAGGTGTGTTTTTGATGAGGAAAGGGTTAAGAAAATTGTACTGATACACAAAGTAGAAACATGAAATTATGGGTGTGTTTACAGTTTAGTTGTCCTGGTTTGGTCCAGGTTTGAGTCCTGATATAAACTTGGTTTGATCTTGTTCAAGTCCTGGTCTAGTTCAGGCCCAATTTTGATGTGTGGTCAGATGACTGATTCAACTTTTTATAGCTTAAGGAAATACAGGACAACTTCAACAAGTTAAAGTTCAAATATTATGAGATGATCTTGGCCAAAAGAGAAATCAATCTTTATAAACTGACTGAATGGCCTAACCCTCAACCTATATCTCCTCATTTTCTTGTTCTGTCCACCGAAGCCTATAAACCATAAAAATTAAATATATTACATCACAAAGGTATAATTCTTGTATTTTCTTTCATTCAGGAAAGTATGGCCATGACGGGAGGGACAGCAGCGGCCCTTCCCATGAGTAACCACACGAGAGAGAGAGTGACCGTGGCCAAACTAACGCTGGAGAACTTTTACAGCACTCTGCTCACTCAGCACGAAGAGCGCGAAATGAGGTATGAACCATGAAAACATAACTCTGTTAACTCTGCACCCTCACAGCAAGAAGGTCCCGTGTACGATACGATGTACAATACTTGGACCATGTGGAGTTTGCATGTTACAATGAGCAGACTATGGTGGCCCCCCATAGTTTAAAAAAAAATATGGATTGTATGTACCATCTAGTCTCAGTAAAAATATGTGCGTTATTAGGCCTATAATAAGTATGTAGGCATTGTTGCTTTACAATCTGAATTATTAATAGTATCATTCCACACATTTTTGATGACCAGCAGACATAAAAAGTTCAAAACCATACCACAAATGAAAATCGACCAAGGCTTGTTGACTCTTCCCATAAACTGGGAAGAGTGGAAACTGTCAACTAGGGGAGCACCGATCCAGCTTTTCCAGTTCCGATACTGATCTTCATACTACAGCTTTAAGTGTTTGCCAATACCCAATATATACCCAAAATACCAATGCAGAGACTGAAAACATGAATTTCCTTTAAACAAAAATAAGACAAAACTGATCCAAATGTGTTATTTATCTCTCGAGTAACCACAGAACAACTTTGTGTATATAAAAGTTCAACAATTATGAGACCTTCTTGGCCGACTATGACCAGTAAATAGTCTGATTAAATTGATTTATTTGTCCAACCAGGATATCAGCTGAACCAGTATTTGGTAGCCAATATCTGATACTGTTTGCTTTATGTCTTCTTGACTAACAAGTGGATTTTCTATTATGCTTCTTCAGCTATCATGTCCAATGTTTTTGTCATTAGTGCTACAGTTCTTATCAGTAAAGCTACATTTGATCTGGATTTGTCTACTTCACATCTGGGGACACAAATAGGTCATGTTTATGAAATGTAAAATCAAAATCTTACCTACAGTTCTTTTAAAGGGCCTATATTACGCAATTTTCTGATCTATGTCATAATGTTGTTATCTCATTAAAAAACATACCTGGAGTAGTTTTGTTTCATTCACACAAGCCTAGGTCAAGTCTCAAACAAAAACACTCTGATCCATTTTGTGATGCTATATGGTAATACAAGACGTGCTCTACTGTATTTTTTAACTTCATGCACCTTCATTTGAATCATTTGGATAGTTTCAACTCTAGAATTGCCAATCTCTGCTGAACAAAAGGTAAAATGTAACTTGAATACTACCGTTTCATGACATCACGAGATAGAACAGAGCATTTTGATCTTTGAGTAACTCTTTATTATTAGTCTGTCTACATCTCCAAATGTGTGAATGAAACAAAACATAACTCCAAGTATGTTTTTGATGAGGTAACAGCATTGTAACAAGGCTTAGCTCACAGGAGTCAATTTTGTGTAATATAAAATCTTTAAATAAACTAGTTTGTGTTTCGTGTGAACAGATTAGCCTGACTATTATCTACCTGAAAACCTGGCTCAGTTTTACAGCATCAGATGTCACTGCTCTGTGTTCTTCACTAAACGCACAAAGCCCAGTGGATAAACAACTTGTCCGCTCTCGTGTTCTGCGATCTGATCCATGTTCACTGTAGTCCAACTATTACGGTTTCTCAAATTAACACCAGGTTTGTTTACATGTCCTGACTGGGTTTGGATATCTAATATCTGCCTCTACACAAATGTTAGGTCAACAGGCTAAGGATAGTTAAAGTTTGATGTAACTTTTGTGTTTATATACCAGAGCTGAAAGAGTTTGGAAAAAATTAATTTGTGATTGTTATAGATTTGCAGTTTAAATTTGAAATCAAGATTTACTTCACAGTGCATATTTTAAAGGATGCTATTTTCCTTATCTAATTTCTTATATTACACTATTTTATAATCTATGTTACAATGTTTTCTCATCACAAACATACTTGGAGTTGTGTTTTGTTTCATTCACACATTTAACACACAGAGTGTTTTCTCAAACAGAAAACAATATGCTTCACTATGTTTTTAAACTCCATACACCTTCACTAGAATCATTTGGATAATTTCAGCCCTGGAATTTCCAGTCTCTACTGAACTAAAGGTAAAAGGTCACACTTAACTTCAAAACTACAGCTTCATGACATCACAAAGTGAAACAGACCCTTTTTGAGCTTTGCAGATGTTGACAGACTAATAATTAGGATTACTCAAACACATGTGAAAGAAACAAAACACAACTAGGTATAAAGTAGCAGCATTTAACATGGCTTAAAGCTCACAAGAGTAAAGTTTGTGTAATATAGGATCTTTTAAACACATCAGGGAGCAGTAAACTGATATATGAACTGCTAAATTAATGAATACTGTTATTACAGTAATATTTGCAGAGATCTAAACAACAGAGTTAGCAAGTTTTTTTTATGAGAACCCGTGGAGACAGGATATCTTGTTCACTGCAAACTGCATTATAATATCCAGTCTTTGTAATTTGGTAATTGCAAACATTCAAATGGTGATTGCACTTTGATAGCGATTAATTTTATAGCCCAATTAAATGCATTTTCTATTTTCCAGGCAGAAGAAGCTTGAAAAGGCCATGGAAGAGGAGGGTTTACCAGATGAAGAGGTGAATTTAATTGAATGTATTGTATATCATTTTTATAATGTTTTGTGCATTATATTTACACATTTCTGTTTGTTTACTTGTTACAGAAAGTCATGCGCCGCTCACAACA
This sequence comes from Boleophthalmus pectinirostris, assembly GCF_026225935.1. Taxonomy (NCBI): domain Eukaryota; kingdom Metazoa; phylum Chordata; class Actinopteri; order Gobiiformes; family Gobiidae; genus Boleophthalmus; species Boleophthalmus pectinirostris. The sequence goes on from NW_026571430.1 coordinate 29,120, forward strand.
TGCCCGAAAAGAGACAGAGTTTTTGCGGTTGAAAAGGACTCGACTCGGACTTGATGATTTTGAGTCTCTAAAAGTGATTGGACGAGGAGCTTTTGGAGAGGTGAGTTTTAAAATCACTAATAATTACAAAAAAGTAGTAAATATTGGTCAGTATATCTCATAATAAAGATGATTAGTGCTAAGTAATGCTGCATACACAAAGTGTCTTTGTTTCATATTATGTAGATTTACAAGCTTTTTTTTTACAAGGTTTTTACACAAACCCTGAACTAACTTTGAACACTATAATACAAGGGACTTATCATATCCTGTCTCTTAAAGCTAACACACTATTCATTCCTATAGTGTACAAAAATATTTTCTAAATTAATCGCATAAAATTGATATTGTATACAGACATTCCTCAAATATAATTGCCCCATTAGAATATTTCCTTTCTTCTGGTCACAAGCATGTTACATGTTTTTTGTTGAAATTTTTATTATGTTGAAAAAATGCTGTATATTTTGCATTTTACGTTTTCAGTTCAATGCAGTTAGAACAGAACACGATTACAATAACAACTGCCCAAAGTGCTTCATGTGGAGGACAATTTAAAGGTCCCGCTATTTTCTGATCTATTTTATGTTTTTTTTTTTCCAACACACCAGGAGTTGTATTTTATTTCATTCATAAGTGCTGCATATTTAGGCTGAGTTCTTCCCTCAAACAGAAAACACTCTTTATGATGTCTTGTGGTAATACAGGAAGTGCTCCTCTGTGTTTTAAACTCTATACACCTTCACAAGAATCATTTGGAAAATTTCAGCCCTGGAATAGCACCTCTACTGAACTAGAGGTAAAAGGGGCTGTTAACTTGAAAACTACTGCTTCATGACATCACAAGGTGGAACAGAGCATTTTGAAATTTCGAGATATAGACAGACTAATAATAAAGAACACAACCATTTTTATTTGCCAAATTCTTAATTTGTTGTCAATCCTCAGGTTCGATTGGTTCAGAAGAAAGACACAGGACACATCTATGCCATGAAGATCTTGAGGAAAGCTGACATGCTGGAGAAGGAACAGGTAAGGTTGATCATTATTGTAACTATATTTTAACTTGACTTTCAAAGATTATGCAGTGATGGCATTTTCTGGTCCCAGGTTGCCCATATCCGAGCAGAGAGGGACATTTTGGTGGAGGCGGACGGCGCATGGGTTGTTAAGATGTTTTATAGTTTCCAGGACAAAAGGAACCTCTACCTCATCATGGAGTTTCTACCCGGAGGTAAACTTGGATTTCTCAATTATTTCAAACTAAGAGCCATTGTCCCCATCTTTAAACCATCCCTAAAACTTTTTTTTTCTTAACTTCTTTTTTTTTTTATGTGAAAAACAGAACTAGTTAATTTTAAACTACTTGCAGTGGTCCAAAGTTATTCCTCACTTACCTAATGCATTTACAGCAATGAGTTTGTAAGCACTTTTCACAGCAGCAACGCTAACAACAACTTGCATGATAATACTTCTAATTATAAGATAATGAAGCACTTTCTAACTATATGCAGACAGCACACAGCTCACTTCAAAGCTTCACCTCAAAAGCAGCTTACACGAAATGTATCTCTATTGTATTTTACTCAAATATATGGGAATAAAATCAGGTATAGACCCTTTTGACTATTTTACTTAATCACTTCTAAACAAGGAAGTGACTTAAAAATAAGGCTGAGATCACATGCGCTTTACATGTAAACTTTTAGAAGAAGCCAATAGCTGGGTCTTAATGAAATGGAATGCTACCAAGTACTATAATTGTGATTCTGATATGAACTTTTTTTTTTTATCACCCACCCACCTCTACAATGATATTCTGTTTTGTACTGTGTTTGTAGGAGACATGATGACCCTACTGATGAAGAAGGACACTCTGTCTGAAGAGGCCACTCAGTTTTACATCGCTGAGACGGTCCTGGCCATAGACTCCATTCACCAACTTGGGTTCATTCACAGAGACATCAAACCAGACAACCTGCTGCTCGACTCCAGGGTACGAGCACAGAATGATGTAAAGCAAAATGATGAAATAACCAAAGGTCCTGTTGATTTGTTTGGGTCTAGGGTGCAGCAGTTATTCCTTGTTAAAGCAGACCTATTATACAAAATCAACTTTTCTTCTTTTCCTTTCATAATCAGTGATATGCTTAGGATTTGGCAGTGCCGCAAAGTCATTTTGGTTATGAAAAAAAAAAATTGCTGCTCACTAGCATGATCTGCAGTTATCTATTAGAGGGGTTAACAGCTGCATAGCTCTTTGTTGGGATGCCGTTTTTGATGATGCTTGCTCCCATTGTGTATCACAGTTTTCTAACACGGTATTAAGTCATTTTGGATGAATATTATGATTCAGTATTATTGTGATTTGAAAATGTACATATATTGTGATTTTAAAATGTACATATTATAACATAATGGATCAAACTTGAGTCAGTTGTAGTAAATTAAATAAAAATATTCTAGATGGTGTTAATGATTTATATCTTTTATGTATTACAGGGCCACGTAAAACTGTCAGATTTTGGCCTGTGTACGGGACTCAAAAAAGCTCATCGAACTGAGTTTTACAGAAATCTCACGCACAACCCGCCCAGCGACTTCTGTGAGTGTAACATTCATCAGTAAATATATAACTTATTATAAACTGTACTCAACAAAACGTTTAACAACCACTATTTTTGTGTTGTAGCTTTTCAAAATATGAACTCTAAAAGGAAAGCAGAAACATGGAAAAAGAACAGACGACAGCTGGTAAGAAAATACCAACTACTTCCAACAGTTTTACTGCTATTGAAGTTACAGTATTTGAGTTTGTCCTCTGTGTATCAGGCCTATTCCACAGTGGGAACCCCGGACTACATCGCCCCAGAGGTCTTCATGCAAACGGGCTACAACAAACTGTGCGACTGGTGGAGTCTGGGTGTCATCATGTACGAAATGCTCATCGGTGAGTAGCCATTTATAAGGACAATTTATTTAAGTAAATGTAATTCATCAATTCATTCATCTAATTAGCTTTATTAAAGTGAGCTTAAAGCCATTTTAGAATGTTGTTACCTCTTAAAAACATACCCGGAGTTGTGTTTTGTTTTCATTCACACATGTTTAAGTAACCCTTCATTATTACTCTGTCTACATCTCTTAAGCTCTGAATGCTCTGTTCCACCTTGATGTCATGGAGTGGTCTTTTTTCGAGTTAACAGCTACCTTTCACCTTTTGTTTAGTGGCGATTGACAATTCCAGGGTTGAAATTATCAAAATGATTCTAGTGAAGATGTAGGGAGTTTAAAAACACAGTGGAGCACCTCCTGTATATGACATTACATTTCAGTTTGAGAGAAGAACTCAGCCTAAATATGCAGGATTTGTGTATTAATCATGTGTGAATGAAACAAAACACAACCGAACATTATAACATAAATCAGAAAATAGCATAATAAGAGCCCTTTAACAGTTATGGCCATCACAATTCACCATGTCATTTCTCACTATGCAAAACGATGTCATCATCATAGAAGATCATAGCCACAGTTGTTGTTTTTTATGTTCATATAATTTATTTTGTATACTGGTGTATATATTACATTTTACACACCTTAGTTTTCATGGTGTTTATTGAGGTCAGTAAATTGTTTCCTACTGTGCATAGGCATGTGCGTATAACCTCTGTCTGTTAGTGTTTGACCATAAATATTTGTCTTTTAAAATGACTGGTTGCTGTTTTGCTGCAGGTTATCCTCCCTTCTGTTCAGAGACGCCTCAGGAAACCTACAGAAAGGTCATGAACTGGAAAGAGACTCTGGTCTTTCCTCCTGAAGTCCCCATCTCAGAACGTGCCAAGGACCTAATACTGAGGTAATGTGTCTGTCCTGTACTATTACTACAAGCCTACTATTATAGCCACTGCACCTACTATTAACACTGCTACAATGAAAGGTACTATATTACACAAAATGTACTCCTCTCTGCTTTTAGCCACGTTAGAATGTTGTTACCACTTCAAAAAACCTGGAGATGTGTTTTGTTTCATTCACACATGTTTGAGTAACCCTTTATTTTTACTCATACATTTTTACACCAACAGCTGAACTATGACCCCGCCTAGTGGTAGAAACGTTACATGTGTCATGTCTGTTACCTACAAACAAAATGGTTAATCATGTCACATAATTAATTACATTTTGAGCTTACCATCAGCTCACAAGTTCAGTGCATTCAGTTAATTAACACGAAGTTGATTTTAAAATAAATACTTGCTCAGGCTTTCTTTCAGTAATATTTGGTGTCTCTTTCAGGTACTGCACAGATGCCGAGAACAGGATTGGTGCTGTGAGCGTGGACGAGATCAAGAGTCACCAATTTTTTGAATCAGTCGACTGGGAGCACATCAGGTAAGTTGCTAACCCTGTAATGAAATGCATGTGATTCTTGGTGTAGTTGAGTGGTTTATATTTCAGAATTCTGTCTAACATTAAAGCTCCTGGGCATTTGCACATTGAACTAGATCTAAACGTAATACTTAAAAAAATATACAGCAATTCAATATTTTTCCATAACCCTTCAGCTCCAGTGTAAAGCTTTAAAATATGCAATATTGAAAACATTATCACCAACCTCAAATACAAATCAGGAGTTACAATTTCGTGTACTATTCAGAATGCTGTAAGCCATAATAATGTTCAGTACATAGATTAAACTTAGACTTAGACTTTTATTGGTCCACAAGGACATTTTTTGGACACTGTAGCTCACACATTACAATATATTATAATAACAAAGAGTAAAACATAAATGGTAATAATAAAGCACTATATTTTACTCTTCTCTGCAGGGAGAGACCGGCAGCCATCTCTATTGAAATCAAAAGCATCGACGACACTTCAAACTTCGATGACTTCCCTGAGTCGGACATCCTCCAGCCAGGTATGACCAGTAAGTTTGCCTTTTTTTTTCTTCCTTTTATTTTGTTTAATTTGATTTAAAACAACATTTATTTATTTTGTGCCTATTTATTAAATACAGTCACTAGTTAAGGTGTGTAAAGTGTCTTGCCCAAGCACAGAACAACAGTTTTTACTAGTCAGATCTGGGATAGAACCTCCAACTGCTCCATCACAACCTCTCTACCATCTGAGCCACTGACTCCCTCAATGCAGATTGTTAGTCCTGTCATGCTAAAAAAGTATGATATATTGCTAAAGTAAATATAGATGATAAAGAGTAATATGGCAACTAATTTATGCCACTAACATAATAACCCAAGAGCAGATTTAAACCACAAAAACTATTCTAATGTACAATATTACATTATAAATCACAAGCTGACATAAATAAACAGAATGAAACAATTTAGTTCTTAGTTTGCATCTGTAATGAGTCATAGAAGTTATGCATTCAACCTTTTACGGCTTGAATTTCATCATAGTGGCAAAAAATAACAAATTTTCCCAGTAGTGTTAAGAAAGTTACCCTAAAAAATATAGTTCCAGCTTTTATATTGAATGATAAATCAATATAGTAATTATCAGGCCAACATATTGTTTTAACGTTCCTGGTTAAGACAAGGAAATTTGAGATGGTTCAGAGGGATAATGAATGATTGGGTAGAAGTTGTGGTCAGATCTGCCAGATACTGGGGCCTAAAGGAAGACCAAAGGATTTACTGAAACTGTACATACATTATTAAATTATAGAAAAGGGGATGCATTGGAAGTTCAGGGTTCAAGGTTTAAGGTTTCTTTTATTAGTACTGGAGGGTAAATATGTTTGCAGACATGGATCACGCTGTATGTAGTAAGTATTAACTTTTTTTGTCATGTTTTTGTCACAGCCAACTCAACAGAACCAGACTTCAAATCCAAGGACTGGGTCTTCCTGAACTACACATACAAGCGTTTTGAAGGTTTAACACAACGAGGCACCATCCCCACGTACATGAAGGCAGGAAAAGCTTGACTTCCTCATACCTATAAACATATGGACTATACGGACACAGGGTCATTGGGCCATATAGAGCCACGCTGGATCTATTTCATCACATTTAAAGAAGCATTGTGTAACTTTTCTGGTGGAGAATCCGTCAAGTGTTTTTTCTCCATTGTTGTTTTTGCTTTGTCTGGAATGTTTCACAGTATGATAGTAAACCTTTTTTTTTTTTTTAATCTTCATAGAGTACCAAAGCAGATCAAGTTACAGGTCAGTTCTGTGGAGAGCCAAACCCCACTCACAGTCAATTTAATTTTGTCTAGGTATTTTTGAGCTATAAAACCACCTGTAATTTAATACATGTAAGGAAGAGCTGTTTAATGTCATACTGTGGAACATTGCAGGCAAAGCAGTGGCATATCCATAGAAACAAACAGGTGACAGACCCCCAACGAAAATGTTACATCGTGCAGCTTTTAAGTCTGTTTTGCGTCCAAGAGTAAAGAAGAAAAATGCATTATCTACTTCTGCAATACCTCTGATATTATATGTTAGCCATAGCTATATAGCGTCTCACTAGCTAGGACACTAAATTAGCGTATCTGCATGGTTAGCGGCGTACTAGCTTTGGGAAATCACTGCCGCAAAAAAACTGTGTGACATAAAAATGCTCAATTAAATGTTCAGAGGGTGGTGGCTACGTTAGCTCTGAGCAAACATGTGGAAGACAGACAAAGTGGAAAGCAATACAGGTTCAAATCTATCCCTCAGTTGCTATAAATATGGAGTTTTGTTGTTTATTAGCATCCTAGGTTTGACGTTTGGACATTATGAGGTATTTCCTTGTGGAGTTTAGCATTTATTACTGATGTTCAGAGTTCCCCATCAATCTAAAACATGCACAGCTTAGATGTAGACATATTATGATAACAAAGAGTAATAAATATATATCAAAATAGGTCTTTCAGGTAAGACTTGGTACTTTCCATCAAGATCTAACACAAGACCTGTCCCTATTTTAATTTTTAACTAAACCAGACCACATTTTGTTGCTAATAAAACATTCTAGTCAAATCAAATTTAAGAAGTCAAAAACACTGACTTCTATTGTATGTCTATTGTTGATTAAAAGCCATAGAATGAAGAGGCATTGTTCTGGAGTTTGGTGTTAAAAGTTAATTGTCAAAGTTTGTATTTTTAATAGAAGGGGAAGATAGCACAGAGGTGGTTTTATAGGTTCTGGTAATAAAACAGAAGGCCCGTAAAGATATACTGTACTGCTTAACAGAGAACAATAGCATGACTGTTCTCATCTAGACCAATATTTTTGACATCCTGCCAGCATTTATTATTAGATATATTATGAGTAAGCAACAATTTGTGTTTTCCTGTTTTCAATGGTAGTCAAGTTAGATGTACCCAGTAACTTTTCAGAGTAGTCCTACTATGTTATCAATATTAGGCTCCTTTTAAAACCACGCATAACTAAAATGTGCAACTTATTTGTATGAAAACAAGAAATTTCAATCAGTTTCCTGCCCCTTGAGTGTTTCAAAAGCATAATAGGTTATATGACAAGTAAAAATACGTTCCTCGGCTCTTCTATCAGTCGTCTGGCTCCCACAAGTCCTTGCTCAGAGCTAGTTAGGTCAGTCGCTAAAGTTAGTAACCAAAGATCATTAAGATGTAGCAATCACCTAAAATAACTGCACTAAACTTTAAACTACCTTAAAAGACATGAAAGCTATGGTCTTGTATCTATTTGGGCAACACTCGCTTGGCTTTGTAACATTAAGGCTTATTACTGGGAGGACACAGACTGATTTTGCCATTGTAGACATAGTGGACTTCAAACGCCATTTCTAAATAAATAAGCTGAATACAGAAGACCAAGATGGCGGCTCTGAATCTCAAATGCAAAATACTTAAATTAAATTCACTGGTCCAATACAATGGCTTTTCCTGATGTGTAGCTTGGTTTAAATGGTCCGTTTATTGTAAGTGAGATGAGAAAAGCTTTGAGAGATTGTGTTTTCAAATGCTTTTAGAGAGATTTCAGTTGCTATATTTGAATGCAGGTCTCAAAAAGTTTAAATTGGTAAAAATGGTGTTGATAATTAATAATTTTGAATTGTGCACTATTATAAACAAATGCAAGTAAAGTTAAAAGGGTCATGTAAAAATAGTACTAAAAATATTTATAAACTTTACTTGCATCCCCCATTTTAATATATTTTAACAACAAATTTCCCAGCTTTAATCATTTAATAAATTAGATTCAGAATTAGAAATCTCTCTATGGGCTTTTGTAAATATGTGAACAGTGATGCATCTTGGGACCTTAGAAAAACACATGAAGGACAAATCTGCTTGTGGCTTTTGGCGAACAGTAGTTGTGTGATTATATAAGACACGACCTGCTCTCAGCCTGAAACAAAGGCAGCGTACGGTGTAAAGATGAAGTGCTATTTTTGTCATGTTTTGTGCTGTAACAGAAGGTCTATAGAGGACGGAGATTTAATCTGTGTTTGAGACGATGCAGATCTGAATTGGGACTTGAATATAACACCACGTCACTTTAATGGGGATGATAACAATTATAGGAAATATTTAAAAGATCTATACTTTGTAATACAATTAATCCCTATAGGACCAAACTAGCTCCATGGCCCTTATCTGTTTTAAAGAGTTTATTTAGGCTATGTAAAAGAGATTTAGTATAACTGTACTAAACTACAGAAGGGACAATATTAAATAAAGCCTAATTTTAACAACAAATTTTCACCTCAGCAGTTGACCCACCGCTGGCCTCCTGTGATTGGTTGGTTGTTTTTGTTAGTTGTGGCCATAGACTGTGTAAAGAAGTGGACCAAGGGAGTATGATATCACCCATAGTGTTCAGCTCCAGTCAAATGAAGCTCATGGGTCTAGCAGTTTTAGGAGCAAATTTGGAACCAAGCTTCATATTACGAATAGGAATGTATTTTCAACAAAACAGCAAAATCAAAACAGCAGGAGCACATAGAGCAAGTTAATACAAACTCACAGCAGCAGTTACAGAGAGAGGAGCCACAATTTTCCAATGTAAAGTCAATTGGAAACAGTCGATGGAGCCGTAAGCGTCCACATGTGCACTTCCTATTTGGAACGCGGCGGCTGACGGGTTAGCTCTGTCCATTTATATATACAGTCTATGGCATACCGTACTAATTATTTTGGTATTGGAGTAAAGAATGCTAATGCTGCTACATATTATTTTTCATTTAGTTCAAATGTAATTCCTTTTTATTTATGTATTCATATATCATAACAGCACAAAACTTGTAAAATTGGAAATAATGAGTTACAATTCTCTATAACTATGTTTGGTAGTTGGTGCTTTTATAATTACTTTCTGTCAATCAAGTTAAGTTATTGATTATTGATCCTTGTTAACCTTAAACATGTATTTTTGACAGAGTTATATAATATGTACACCTCAACTGTCAAAGCAAAAGTTAAATTATGTTTGTTCTTTAAACTTTTTTCCCCCTCATGTTTTTGACAAGTTGGTTAAACTGTAGGTGGGTCTTAGCAGTGGGTCACCTGTCAGTCACTGCTGTAACCTCTACACTATAATAGCTCTGAATTCTAGCTATTAAAAGATATAATATTTCCCATGCAAAAAACTGGATTTTATGCCGTCGATGAAAGACTAACCCTGGACCTGTGTGGACCTGGTCTTTGTTTTGTGTCATGAAGTGATCTGTACATATAGCTGTAGAATAAAATGTCTTTAGAGTGAATGGGAAAAGCTGTTAATATGTTCATTCACTGGATTTTATGTTGATAAAAAGCTTAAAATAATAAAAACAAATAGATTCAAGCTGTAATTGCATTGTGTACTCTTTTCCATCTGTTGTGTTTTATGTTTTGTTTCACTCACACATTAGTCTGTCTGCATCTCCAAAGCGATCGTTTTCAAGTTAATAGCTATGTTTTATCTTTTGTTCAGTTGAGGATGGCAATTCCAGAGATGAAATTATTCAAATGACTCTTGTGAAGATGTATGGAGTTTTAAAAGACAGTGGAGCACTTCCTGGATTACCACATACATACACATACACATACACATACACATACACATACACATACACATACACATACACATACAACTGGTACTTGGACAACTCTTCACTTTATGTTGTAATTTAGAGTTCAAAGATACACACAATACCACCCAAAAATCTACAGAATTGCACAAAACTAAGCAGGAATCACTATGGCGTGAATCCTTGATTGATTGATTTGTTTTTATTTCGAGTTTGTGTCAAGAGAGAAACAATACTCAGGTATACTACATACACATTGTAAACAACTGAAAAGCACATTTCTTGAAAAGGAGTGGGAAGAAGAAAAACTTATACTAACCCACCCCTATCCATGACATCATACGTGAAAAGCAATTAGTTGCACTAAGGTTTTAAAGCCGCTAGAGGGAGCTCTTTGTTTTGATAAACCTTAATGACGTGATTCCAGATCATCTGTATGAAATTAGTGAGGAAAAGAATGTGAAAAATTTTGACTACCTGAGTGCTTTTTCCCCCCAGAAGATTCAAGGTTTTCACACATTAATGTATCTATTCAAAATTAATCACTTTTCACCCAACTTTATAGTCTGGCAACAGCTTTTTTTTTTTTTTTTTTTTTTTTTTACTTTTTTTGTCATATGTAGGCTCAAGCGCTGGACAAAACATGTTAGTTGTGTTTCAAATTTTTGTTTAAGTAAAGTAAAAATAATAAACAATTACACATGAAAGAGTATTATTACATCAAGCATATCAAGGCTAGTAGTTTTAAACTTGTTAAATGATCTCAACTATTTTGCAGTTGTATAGTTTGTACCTATTAACACCAGATGTTAGTTATAAAAAGGTTAATAACGTTTTTGTTGGGATCAGAAGGTCATTTAAACTTTTAAATGCTTCGGATGTGCCTCATTAGACTTTTTTATTAACAGGAATAAAGCCAGACATGCAGACATTTTCTATAGGGCTTTCAAGGGCCACATTACAGACAGAGCAGAAGAGGCCAGAGGGTATTAGTCTAGCCTCCTACTGCAGCCAAGAGGAAAATGTCAGCCCTGTTTTAAGATGATTTGTGAGGGTCTCAATTTCAAGATTTCAAAATATGTGATTTATTTAGTTAAAAATAGGCATGAAAGTAGGCATAATAAACATGCAAATACAGTTAAGTAACAGTTTCAACATTTTACTAATAAAACACCACTAATAAAATTAAGTCTTTTAGTGAACTGAAAAGGTCAATTGGAAAAAATGTGACAGTTGATTTAATATTTATATTTTGGGCTTTATGTCATTTATTATTTTATTGTGTTGCTACGAGATAAAATAAAACAAAACAAAACTGTATTTTTTGTTTGTTTTGTTTTATATAGACTAGCCCATACATGTTCTAGCCCAATCTGGAGCGTCCTACAATAAAAACTTTTATAATAAAGCATTGCACTGCACGCGTCACTTTCCTGTCCGTTTCAGACGTTTCCGGATTGTCCCAAACTTTCTCCGCAAAAAACGGGCTCAAAATAGGTTAAAAAAAACCACGTGACCCCAAATGTTATCTAATATATAGGTCAACACGTTTTTCTCTGGCACGTGCAGTCATTCGTCTTACGTAAAGTCTCGTGCGAAGGTCTCGAATTACACTATGTAGGTGAAACCCGGAGATCGTCGATGTTTGTGTTGATGCTCCACTACCGTCTGTTTTTATAACACAGAATGGAAAGAATGGACAGTACTGTGCCACGTTCAATTTGTATGGAAAAAAAAAAAAAGTATATAAGAATTAACCTGTATTAATAGCTTATTCTGTATGCATTTTACTATTATTGTTTTTGGCAATGGGGAAATATCTTACAAATTAAAATGTTCAAAAGATTACTAATTTTAAAAATGACATGGCTTAAATTAATAATCATCATGACACTTAATCTTCACCACAACAACCTGCTACTAGGACTATTACCACCACAACCTTTAATATTTGATCATTATTTTTGACTCATTAAAGGTGCACTCCGTAACTTTTTGGATGTGCGCCCGTCGCCTGCTTGTTTCCATGGATATGTCATTGCTCTGCCTGAAATGTTCAACAGTATGACATTAAATATCTCTATCTTACTTTTATTAGCTTACAGATGATCTAATTGCTTAAAAATAACTTAAAAAACAGGGGTTGTCTGTCCACAGTCTGTCTGACCTGTATCTTGGTCTGGTTTGGTCTCCATGATGATAATGCCATACTGTGAAACATCATCCAAATAAAGCACTAACATCTTCATGGAGAAAACCATTTGATAGACCCTCCACAAAAGTTATACAGTGTGCCTTTAAGGAAATATAGTTTAAACAGTGGAGTGGTAAAAGTATATTAATTGTCTGCTTCACTGTTGACTGTCCTTCTCCTTGTACTGCTACTGTGACATTGAGCTGAACAAAAACATGAATTGAATCAGACCTGACGTAGACAAATTTAGAGCAATTACTGCATGAGAATGAAATAGCCTTTGTCATAGTAATTTGTCAAGCGAATTATACAATTATGCACACTACAACCCTCTTCATTACACTTTCTCATTGAGTGCTATTTTAAATCTCCCTTTTTCAAGTGATTAGATCAGACGCTCACTGAACCTTTCTTCTTCTGTGCTGTAGCTACACTACAATCAAACACTTCAACATGAAATCCTCAAAGAAGCTCCTTTATGATCGGTGCACTTGAAAGAAAGAGGATGAAAAAAACATAATGGACTAGAAACTCTTGACAACACAAGGGGACTTACAAAGACGAGAAGGAGTTTGATATTATGACTGAAATGTGAGTGGTAACTTTATTTATTTTAATCCCTATTAGCTTCTGCAGCGTACTGCATCAGCTACTCTTCCTGGGGTCACTTTACAGTTTAGATACAGTGGCCAATGCATAGGTTATTGTCAAGTCAAATGTGATATTTTAGTGAGGAATAATAAGAAAAAAAAATCTGTGCCAGTGGTTGTTAGAATTTCTTATTTGGTATTTCATCACTGTAAAATTATAACAGAAAAACAAGGGGTAGGTATTAGGGCTGTAACAAACTTTTTGTTATTTTAGTAGTCAACTCAGCAATTATTTCTATAGCACACTGAGATTTAAAAATTATTTTTACTAAATGTTAAAATAGCTGATTGACGTTTTCTAGACAGAGAATATTCATGGCCAAAGTGTCTAAAAACATACACCACAGTTTTCCAGGTACTTCTAATTAAGACCAAACTATGATCTGGGGACAGGTGCTGACCACAGTTGGTCACTGCTCCTGACAACTGCCCCATTGGCCTTAGAAGAATGGTGCAAATGCAGAAGAGAGATTTCCCTGCTTACTGGGACAATGTTTGCACTCGCCTCTTATTGTAAAAGTGGCTGTTACACTTAGAATAAAAAGTCTCTATCATTACTCTGCTGCGCACGTGCCACCGTAAAACTTATAACTTGGAGAACTAGTGACCTACAAGTATGTTTTACACAATGGAGCTTCAAAAAAACAAAGAGGAAAAAAATATTGACCTGTTATATAGCATTTTGTTAAATACATCACCACAGTCCCAGTTCAACAGCTCTCCCTCCTCCCAGATCAGACAGAGTGAGACCTCTTACCGTTTGTACATCTTTTAGAGGAAAAACTAGAAAGTATGAAGTCAGATCTGTTGCGCGCACGACGCATTTTCAGGTCACGGAGACGGGCACGGCACCGGGGGGAGACTAGACTCAAGGCTGACGCGGCACTGTGAACGTAGAAAATATACATATTAATAAAACTTTATTGGGTGGCAAAATAAAGGTTCCTGCCATTGCAGAGTAAGATATCATGTAGGTCCACTATGTGATGTCCGGGTTTACTGGTTGACTGTGAACGCAGCAGGACATCACGTACTTTTAACGCGCAACGGTGGAATGTGGTTTGCGAATAAGTTCATTGTTTTGGTAATAAGTGACAATGGCAACATGATGCTGACAAATGGAATGAGACATTGCAGCCTACTGCTTCTGTTTAAATGAATGAACAGCAGCAGATGACCTAGTAAAACACCCCAGCATTGCGCGTAATGAGAGCGCACGGCATGAATGAACCAATGAGGATTTGAATATAGGAGACTGGTGTGAACTCTTTCGTTGTTCCCTCTGGCGTAGTCGAGCAGACCCCTCCCACCGGGTCTTCATGTGAAAAAAAGAAGAAAGGAGGGGGGGAGAAATGGTGGAGAAAAAATGAAGTCAATTATACAACTGGCCGGCTCTGTAGCGCTCCCTCCTCCTCTCTCCGCGTACCACTACTACAGCTGCCGGCACGGCGCCTCGTAGCTTTCAGCGGCCACACGGCATGTCGTCCGCCGCGGGCTCCGAGGGCTCCACGGACAGACCCACAGGTAAGAGTTAGTTTTCGCCCTGTCCCGAAAAAGTTTGCATGGGAAAAGTTACTGGGGTAGACCGGTGTTCGGATAAGGTGCTCTCGTCTATGGAAAGAGATTCATTTAAGTGTAAGATGATTTGCTAAGACAGCTTAGAGCAGGCAGTAGCACCGCTTTGTGTTGAACCTATAGCCGGCTCCATATGGCCTGCTCTCTGGCAGTAGGACTGGTAAAAACGACGTCCTCCATGACAAGTAACAGCCTTTGTACCAAGTTACTCCAAAAGTAGTGGAAGTGCGTTTTCATGCTCATAGCAATTAGCGTTGTCTTGCACTTAATTGTTTAAGTCTCTGTAGAGTTAGAATATAATACTAGTACTACAAATTTATACATAGACTGAATATATGTCTTTATACAGTCTATAGTTTTATAACATAATTCACTGAAGAACTGCATTCAAGTCTTGAGCCGTGATTGAGTTCCTGGTGTACTGCTCCTATCCTTATCTCTCAACAGAAATGACAACCATGTTTTACTAGTGAGTGGTGGAAGATTTCAATGAAACTAAAAACACTGGCAGTTGGCACCATCTGGTTACTACTGTGTGGATCCAATTTACCTGCTGCTGTTTTCACCTGTTGCTCTATTGTTGGAATATTGTGAATGAACAGACTGCCTACCAAATGGACTCTGATTGGATTAAAACTAACTTTTTACCTTTGACTGAAAACAGACTTTGGAGTACTTAATGCATTCATTAAACAAGTAACAGTAAGCTAGTTATTTATATCTTATGAAGACAAAATAATTTGAAGGTTTATATTATGGAGAAGTAACTAGTATGTTAACTATACTAGCTACATGCTGCTATTTTAAGTGGTGAGTGTCTGTGAAAAGTTTTTTTATCTTTATTTATTTTTCAAAAGTTTCCTAGTTCTTACTGTTTGCCTTTTTAACGCAATCAATAAAACAAACTTTGAAGCACTGTCGTTGATACAGCCCTTTAAAAGAAATACCCTCAAACTTGAGTGCTGGAGCGTGCTATTGTTATACTAGCTAGCTTACAGATGCAGAGAGAAAATCGGTAGCCGGTTGCTAAAGAAGTCCTCTGTGGGGCTAAGCAGCTCTCTGGACAGGCATAGACAGAAGGACGCCAGCTGCCGTCCAAACTGTCCTTAAATCCCAGTTAAATTCCTCCTCTGAACGGGAGCATGGCACCGGGAGGACACTTTTCATTCATTCAAAACCCGTCTGTGAGTGACGACGCCGACGTGCTCGTACTCGTGACTGGAGCGTAACGCACGGAGCCGAACGTGACTGATCGTAACGAGTTTCTTTGTTTATTTATTTGCAATTAATAAGTACTTAAAGCCGGAGCACCATTTATAGACGCATCAAATAATTGTAATAGTTGTTGTTAAATTTAACTGCATGAATATAATTTCTAACATTCCAGCTACAAAATTGACATGCAGTCTAAATATCTGTATACTCTGTGATGAGAAACCTGCCCATAGGGGCTTATTGCAGTCACGTGGTGGCCGTGTATTTTCCCAGTTCAGCTCCAGGTTGAGATGGTATAAGTGGGTCAGTGGATCAGTAGAGCAGTGAGAGGCCTACCACCAATGAGCAGCAGGAGGAGCTACTGCGCCCTGCTACTCAACAGTGATGGCACGAAGACTAGGCCCCATGCTTTAGGCACAGTCTGTGGCTTTAGGCCAGTGGTTCTCACACATTTCGTACCAACTAACTTCTTATTTGGCTTTCGGAGTACCACCAGATCTAAACCTGGACTTTTCCAGGCCTTCATCAGAGCTAAAAATGGTCCTAAATCAGATTAAACCACACATGAGGTATTGGCTAGTTTTATATGATGATTAACCCAAAGGAGGAAAAAAACATGAATGCATTAGTCTCAACATACAAATAAAGTTCAAACTGTAGAGGTCCCCTTCTAACACCAGAGGAAGCCCACGTACCTCAGTGGTAGACTACATATAGGCCTCAGAGCCCCTCCAAAGATTGTCTCTTTTTCATAGGACCTCCAATTTAACCTGAAAACATATTATTAGAAATCAGGCAAGGATTTCCACATTAGAGTTTATAAATGCAAGCGCTAAACTATCTAAATAAAATGGATTAAGATGCAGGCTCTTTTTAATGGAGCCACCACTGCATCCAGCTGAGCTTATTCACCTGAAACATCATCTTTGGCAAAAATCTAAATCCTAAAATATGACTGGCAGACCTATAGAGCAATTTGAAATAAATCCACACAGGCTATTAGAAAGCTTAAAGTTACTCATTTTAAAGAACAGCTGCTTGTCAGTAGTACAGATTCAAAGAAATTTTTGAGTACTTTAGGGTCTATGGAAAAGAAGAATACACATCCTTGCTTGCCTTCAAAACTGATGGTGTAGTTATCACTGACAAATCAATAATCATGGATTATTTTAACAAACATTTTGCACAGGCTGGCTATTCCTGTTCCCACAAAGATATCGGATTACCTTCTTCTCAACTGCCACCGACCTTACATCAGTAAATCCCCATACAATGCCTGTAAGACCTGTCTTCTCTATCCATCCCATTCCAGAGTCTGAAGTGCTCAGTGAGTTGCTGAAAATGGACAGATCTAAATCTGCTAGACTTAATTCATTAGAACATTTTTTTCTGAAAACAGAAAGTTCTTAATAATATTATCTGCGCTACTGACAACAAGGAGTAGTTTCACACTTCCCACAAATGAGCTTTTGGTTAAAACTACAGTCCTCGTAATCACTCAGTATGGAGACTTACTTAACATTGCTCCATAAGCGTGATGTGATTTATCACACAGCCATCCGCTTTGTCACAGGTGCACCATTTACTGCCCATCACTGCACATTTTACTCCTTTGGGAAGTGGCCCTCTCTCCACACCCGCAGACAAACCCACTGGTTATTGTTCATTTACAAATGTTTCATTGATAAAACGTCGTTCTACCTCAGCTCACTACTGCACATCCATAGCTCTAGCCTCACACTTTGCTCCAACAGATACATGACCCTGGTCATTCCCAAAGCCCACACAGCTTTGGGCCACTCCTCACTTCAGTTCTCTGCAGTGAGAGACTAGAACCATCTTCAACAGACTTTAAAACTTAGTTCATTTTTTATCTCTGTCAACTTTTAAAAACTCCATTGAGAGTATTTTACAGGATCATTGCACATGCTTTTAACACTTTTATATCTTTAATCTGCAAATGTTTCACTGTCTCATGTCTCTATTCACTGTTTCATTTTACGATTGATGTGTGTGTACTCTGCTTGTGCTGTTTTATCTTGCCTCTTGGCTAGATTGTCATTGCAAATGAGAAGGTGTTCTCAATTGATTTACCTGGTAAAATATTGAATAAATGTAGATTAAAAATCCATGGTTTAAGATCATAAAATTAAATTTTATGTTCCCTTCAATTCCCAAACTCTGTGCTGTTCTCAAGTCCTGATAAGTGCAGTGCTTACACCATGTCCTCATTATTTTTGATGAGCTGTTTGCTTGCCTACTGTGCTGGTTTGAGTAACCACACAACCGCAAACGCTGCTTTATGTTGTTTATCAAATTGGTTGCTGAATGTGCAGTGCACGACAAACATGTCTACACTAGCCTGAGGAGGCACAGATCTGCAGCCAGCCATAAATAACAGGGACATACTGTTCTTTGGGTTTAAGGCTAACCTTGTGCATATACGTTTAGCCTGTTTTACCACCCACCTCTGTCTCTGTGCTGGAAAAGGTTAGATTCAAATGAGCTGTCTGCTGCACTGGTTTTCATTGTTCAAGGTAAAACATTTATGGAATAGAGTATCCTGTCATAGAGAGACAAGAGCACTGCAACCTGCTCTACAATTTGTGGGCCTGCTCTGAATTTTAAATGATACTGGAAAAAAAATCTGACCAAATTTTAATATCAACAGGTCTCAAAAAGGTCTCTACAGAGAGACTCATATAATGTGCCTCCACAGATGACTGTGTAAAGATGGTGATGTAGGAGAAACTGAATTCTGAGATGAAAGTAGAGGGCATTAAGAGTTGATATGAATATTCCAGACCTTTCAATTAGGCCGTAAGTAGACTCAACTAATGAGTCTTGGACATTATACTTGGCCTTTAAACCTGAGAGAGGCGCATGACCTGAGACAAATTTGTGGGATGAAGCAAGGCAGTGATGTGAAAATGTGTATCTTTAGAATATAAATAGGTGAAAGCGCGTTTCAGACGTATTGCCCTGTTGACTGTGCAGGCAAAATCCATGATGGAAAGCTTATAAAACAAAAGCCGTTATGACTAAATGTATGCTATTCTTTCTTTTTTGCCTACATGGACGCATGATACATTTTTCTACAGACTGCCATCTTTGCTTTGTTTGGTCAGTAGAATTTTATAGAATATTGTATATGTGTGCATACATGTTTTGTGAAAAGAGAATGTCACAATTTTTATTATCAGCACCACAAACTGACCAAACAGCGTTAGAATCTTAATTTAACTTTATTTAATTTCATACATTTTGCCAGATAGAGTAAACCGATATGAAGCGCATTTTTATCTAGGTTAGTATTGATTAGGTATGATTCATTCATTATGATTCATTTGTTGTTTTTATTATCATAATCTGGACTGAATAATCACAATAATTTCACTGAATTATCTTGACATTCCTATGTAATGAATAACTAACTTTGGGCTCCCCCACACTTTTGCTTTTCACTCCACTTTTCCTCATTCTGGAAACATTTGAGGTCCTGTGAAATCCAGTATATCTCTGTTATTGTTTTGTTAGATTTGACCCAGTAAATCTTCTTATAGGGCATGTTTGTTTGCACATGATACGGTTGCTAAAGTAACTGTGGCTCAGTACATAGTAACATTCAAGAGGTGGAAAGATTTGACGTCTACTGTTTAAAATTATTCAAACATTTCCAACACTTCTTGACCAATTGCTGAGAGTCTTGTCTCTCCTCACGACACGGGTCTGTTATCCAATAAAGTTTTAAGGCCAGAAAATCTGATTCTTGTTAAACAGTTTATTCCTGGCTTATTCTTGTAGAGCTGGCATAGACTTAGTTTAGACTCCTGGTTTAGAACATCTTGTCATGTTTATTTCTGGCTTGATTTCGTACAAATTAAAATTATATTACCAATATTACCCTGTCTTGGACATAGAGTAGACCCGTCACCCTGATTAATCCTGCTATAATTTTAAACCCACTTTGAATTATTATTATTATTATTTTTAACCATATAGCCAAATGTATGCTCATCATCCAACCAATCATGAAAACAACCAACAAATAAGATAAGATGGGAACTGACCTATCTTAAAATGAATGTAATGTACAATAATGAGTATTATCACTTAAAATATCGTATGCTACATGCTAAATAACTTGCCATCCTGAATTTGGAAATGCGTTTAAATGTTTATCGGACATTTAAAAGCCTTCCTTTTTGTTTGGCCTTCAGTATTTGAAGTATGCGGCAGAAGTAGGTCAGTGTTACAGCATTATATAAGCCTTGTGTAAGACGAGAGCACAAACCTCATTACTTTCACGTGCCTGTGTGCTGCTGCTGCTGCTGCTGTCCACAAAAAACAAAACTTAGAAAATAGACAGAGAAACAGCGCCGCGCACTGGTACACCCGGGTCACAGCAGAAACGGAAACGGCATTGAAAACTCCTGAATATTGTTATAGCCTACTTATTGATCGATACATGCCTTAAATATAATGAATACATACTTTATTATTAAAATAGTTGTTTGTTTTAAACTATTCGGCAATTATTTTATGATTAGGTTAGATTTTGTACCATGTTTTTGCGATTTTAAATAAAATATTGCCTGGAATAAAATATGCTTACAACCAAGAAAATAAAGGGAGGGAAAGAAAGAAAGAAAGAAAGAAAAAGAAAGAAAGAGCTTTTTGTCAAACTTACAATTTTCTTTTTCCTGATTTTCCAGTGAGCTCATATATTCCAGGTCATAAATTGGCGTGGCTTGTGAATGAAGTGAAATTATTTAGCCTGAAATTACTTTAGCTAGGCTTGTTTATAAATGCATGATAACAAACTGTTTCTCTGTCTGGAGTGTGAATGTCTTCATTGGTTTCCATTAGTCATGGGACTTTCAGCTCTTTTATGGGATCAGATTTTTCTTTGGATCCGGCTCAAAGACTGGCTTTTTTTTTTACTGTTTCTTTACATGACAGAAGCCAATGTGAGAACTCATATTAAAATCAAACTACTCTCAGAGAGACATAGCCAATCTTGAGGTCTGTTTAAAATGGTTCAAACTGAGAGTGGGAATGAGTTTATCTTTTGAAATGAGCTATATTCTAAATAAAATCTTGCACTACAATAACAATGATAAATATGATAAATGTGTTTTTTGAGGTCTTACTAGTTTCCTTCTGTTTCTGTGCTGATTCTTGTGTT
>NW_026571431.1:0-15000 GCF_026225935.1 Boleophthalmus pectinirostris
CCACCACCTCCAACCCGACCACCACCTCCAACCCGACCACCACCTCCAACCCGACCACCACCTCCAACCCGACCACCACCTCCATCCCGACCACCACCTCCAACACCACCACCTCCAACCTGACCACCACCTCCAACCTGACCATCCCGACCACCACCTCGACCAACATCATCTCCTCCACCCCCCCGCCCCCTGCAGGAGGCAAGGAGGCATCCGAAGAGGTCTACATCGCTTCTGTCACCTGCTCCGGTAAAAGACTCCTGAACCAGGACTAAACCAGGACTAAACCAGGACTAAACCAGTTATTGATCCTTTTTTCAGGCAGTAAGTCGGTGAACCTGTCAAGCAGCTGCTGGGGCTTCGTGAGAGTGTGTGAGAGCGGCGGCGAGAGCGGCGGCGAGAGCGGCGGCTGTGGCGGTCTCTGTGGCGAGGCGTGGCCGGACAGCATGGGCGCCCTGCTGTGCCAGAGCCTCGGGTGCGGCGCCGGAACGGTCCCGGTGAAAAAAACGCAGCGTAACTTTCCCGTCCGCTTCAAGAGTCTGCACCTGCCCCAGCACCTGCCGCCCAACCTCACGGCGCTCCACACCGCCACCGTCGTCATGGGCGACCGCGACGACCAATCCTGCTCCAACAACGCCGCCTATGTGGTCTGCACGGGTGAGGGAGGGACCTGACACACGGGGAGGGACCTGACACACACGGGGAGGGACCTGACACATGGGGAGGGACCTAACACACACGGGGAGGGACCTAACACACACGGGGAGGGACCTGACACACACGGGGAGGGACCTGACACACACGGGGAGGGACCTGACACACACGGGGAGGACCTGACACTGGGGAGGGACCTAACACACACGGGGAGGGACCTGACACACACGGGGAGGGACCTGACACACACGGGGAGGGACCTGACACACACGGGGAGGGACCTGACACACACGGGGAGGGACCTGACACACATGGGGGGAGGGACCTAACACACACGGGAGGGACCTAACACACACGGGGAGGGACCTGACACACACGGGGAGGGACCTGACACACACGGGGAGGGACCTGACACACATGTTTGTGTAACTCTTTATTATTAGTCTGTTTATATCTCCAAAGCTCTGTTCCACCTTGTGATGTCATGAAGTGGTAGTTTCCAAGGCCCCGTTCACACTGCAGACCCAAATCGCAGGTCCAGAGAGAGGAGCTCAGGTCACAGCTCAGGTCACAGCTCAGGTCACAGGTCACAGCTCAGGTCACAGGTCACAGCCTCAGACTCAGGTCGTTTCTCTTCATTTGTTTTGTGGAGTTTTGTTTAATTTTCTGCTGTTTTGAGGCTGTTTCACATTTTGACTCATCGGCCCAAAATAAAACTGCTCATGTTTGAAAAACCAGAATCAAACAAATCACTTTTTACTGCACAAACGAAGCACAAACGACTGACTCCATTTTGTGCGTTTTATTTCATTTTGAATCTTCCTGGGGCTGTGACCCAAGTCTGACGATAAAAGAATCACTAATGTCTCCAAAACTGAAGCAGCACAAACAAAAACCATAAACGTAGTTTTTGTGCAGATTTGCGTCTGACGAGGCGACTTCCCGCAGGCTGAACGTGTCTGTGAACATTTCTACCCCCCCAGGTTCTCTGTCCGCTCGCCTGGACCCGCCGTCGGACCGGTGCTCGGGGAACGTGCAGGTGTTGGTGGAGGAGGCGTGGCTGCCGGTGTGTGAGGAGGTGGTGTCGGACCCACACACGGCCGCCGTCCTCTGCGCTCACATGGGCTGCGGCTCCGAGGGAAACTTCATCCCGTATCAAGGCCACGCCCCCGGCGGCCAGCTCCTGTCCGGACTCCGCTGCCCCGAAGGCAACCGCGACTTCAGCACCTGCAGCGTCTCTACACCCATCACCAGCAGCACCTGCCGGCCGGGAGGCCTCCGCTGCTCCGGTACGAACGCCGTCTCTCCGTTTATCTCTCCATTTATCTCCGTTTCTCTTGCGCCCCCTGCAGGTTGGGGGCAGGTGTTGTGTGTTTTACCTGTGGTGTCTTGCGCCCCCTGCAGGTTGGGGGCAGGTGTTGTGTGTTTTACCTGTGGTGTCTTGCGCCCCCTGCAGGTTGGGGGCAGGTGTTGTGTGTTTTACCTGTGGTGTCTTGCGCCCCCTGCAGGTTGGGGGCAGGTGTTGTGTGTTTTACCTGTGGTGTCTTGCGCCCCCTGCAGGTTGGGGGCAGGTGTTGTGTGTTTTACCTGTGGTGTCTTGCGCCCCCTGCAGGTTGGGGGCAGGTGTTGTGTGTTTTACCTGTGGTATCTTGCGCCCCCTGCAGGTTGGGGGCAGGTGGTGCTGTTGAAGGGGCAGGACTCTTGCTCTGGCGTCGCCTTCGTGTTTTCTCAGGGTCTGAGTCGAGCCGCTGTGAGCGCCACCTCCTGGACACAGGCAGAGACCACCCGCCTGTGCCAAGACCTGGGCTGTGGCACCTCAGGCAACCACACCACACCCACACAGGTACTCACCACCAGGGGGCACCCGCACAGGTACTCACCACCCACCAGGGGGCACCCACACAGGTACTCACCACCCACCAGGGGGCACCCACACAGGTACTCACCACCCACCAGGGGGCACCCACACCACCCACCAGGGGGCACCCACACAGGTACTCACCACCCACCAGGGGGCACCCACACCACCCTAACCCCTGACAGAAAATGTGTTTCCTAAACATGTTTTATCTGTGTAATTTTGTTTATTTCATTATATTTTGTTGTTTTCCTGTTCTCCTGTTGTTCTCATGTTGTTTTCCTGTTCTCCTGTTGTTCTCGTGTTCTCCTGTTGTTCTCCTGTTGTTCTCATGTTCTCCTGTTGTTCTCCTGTTCTCCTGTTGTTCTCCTGTTGTTCTCGTGTTCTCCTCTTGTTCTCCTGTTGTTCTCTTGTTTTCCTGTCGTTCTCCTGTTGTTCTCATGTTCTCCTGTCGTTCTCCTGTAGTTCTCCTGTTGTTCTCATGTTCTCCTGTTGTTCTCCTGTTGTTCTCATGTTCTCCTGTCGTTCTCCTGTTGTTCTCCTGTTCTCCTGTTGTTCTCATGTTCTCCTGTTGTTCTCCTGTAGTTCTCCTGTAGTTCTCCTGTCGTTCTCCTGTTGTTCTCATGTTCTCCTGTTGTTCTCCTGTTGTTCTCCTGTTGTTCTCCTGTTGTTCTCATGTCCTCCTGTAGTTCTCCTGTTCTCCTGTTGTTCTCCTGTTGTTCTCATGTTCTCCTGTTGTTCTCCTGTTGTTCTCCTGTCGTTCTCCTGTCGTTCTCCTGTTCTCATGTTCTCCTGTTGTTCTCCTGTAGTTCTCCTGTAGTTCTCCTGTTGTTCTCCTGTAGTTCTCCTGTAGTTCTCCTGTTGTTCTCCTGTAGTTCTCCTGTAGTTCTCCTGTTGTTCTCCTGTAGTTCTCCTGTAGTTCTCCTGTTGTTCTCCTGTAGTTCTCCTGTAGTTCTCCTGTTGTTCTCCTGTAGTTCTCCTGTTGTTCTCCTGTTGTTCTCATGTTCTCCTGTTGTTCTCCTGTTGTTCTCCTGTTGTTCTCCTGTTGTTCTCCTGTAGTTCTCCTGTAGTTCTCCTGTTTCTCCTGTTCTCCTGTTCTCCTGTTCTGTAGTTCTCCTGTTGTTCTCCTGTCTCTCTGTAGTTCTCCTGTTGTTCTCCTGTAGTTTCTCCTGTTGTTCTCCTGTTGTTCTCATGTTCTCTGTCGTTCTCCTGTTGTTCTCCTGTAGTTCTCCTGTTGTTCTCATGTTCTCCTGTCGTTCTCCTGTTTTCTCCTGTTGTTCTCCTGTTGTTCTCATGTTCTCCTGTCGTTCTCCTGTTGTTCTCATGTTCTCCTGTCGTTCTCCTGTAGTTCTCCTGTTGTTCTCATGTTCTCCTGTCTTGTCTCCTGTTGTTCTCATGTTCTCCTGTCGTTCTCCTGTAGTTCTCCTGTTGTTCTCATGTTCTCCTGTCGTTCTCCTGTAGTTCTCCTGTCGTTCTCCTGTTGTTCTCATGTTCTCCTGTTGTTCTCGTGCTCTGTGTTCTTCAGGAAATTACCTCAGCCTTTTGGAGCGGTTCCTTTAACTGTTCCTCTGTGAAGAACCCTCAGAACCTGTGGGAGTGTGCGAGTCCCCACAAACCTCCGAGCAACCGCCAGCTCTACGTCTCCTGTGCAGGTGAGACTCACGGGCGGGTGAGACAGGTGAGACAGGTGAGACAGGTGAGGCAGGTGAGACAGGTGAGGCTCACGGGCAGGTGAGACAGGTGAGACAGGGGAGACAGGTGAGACAGGTGAGGCTCACGGGCAGGTGAGACAGGTGAGACAGGTGAGGCTCACGGGCAGGTGAGACAGGTGAGACAGGTGAGACAGGGGAGACAGGGGAGACATGTGAGACTCACATACAGGTGAGACAGGTGAACCAGGTCTAAACCAGGTCTAAACCAGGACTAAACCAGGACTAAACCAGGTCTAAACCAGGACTAAACCAGGACTAAACCAGGTCTAAACCAGGACTAAACCAGGACTAAACCAGGACTAAACCAGGTCTAAACCAGGACTAAACCAGGACTAAACCAGGGATTACACATAAGGACACGTTTTTATCATCGTGGGATCAGAATCGGTATCAAGTATCGAGTATCGAGTCTGTTCCTTCATATTGAAATGAGTTTGACATTGTAGTATCATGATGACAGTTTGAGGAGTCCTGTGTTTTTACCGTGTTCCCTGTAGCGCCCCCTGTCTTCAGCCTGAGCCGGTCGTGTGGGGGGCAGGTGCTGCTGAACGGAGAAGCCGTGTGTGATTCTCTGTGGAACGAGTTGACCTCAGAGCTCATGTGTTTGGAGACGGGCTGTGGAAGCGCCGTTTCCAACTACCAGGACGACCACACACAAGCGACCAGGTCAAAGTTCAACACCGACGCAAACGCCGACGCAAACAAACACCGACACAAACACCGACGCAAACAAACACAAACACCGACGCAAACACCGACACAAACAAACACAAACACCAACGCAAACAAACACCGACACAAACACCGACACAAACACCAACGCAAACAAACACCGACACAAACACCGACGCAACAAACACACCAACGCAAAAAACACCGACACAAACACACACAAAAACACCGACGCAAACAAACACGACGCAAACAAACACCGACACAAACAAACACAAACACCGACGCAAACACAGACACAAACAAACACAAACACCGACGCAAACAAACACACAACACCGAAAACACACAAACACCGACGCAAACACAAAAACACACAAACACCGACAAACACCACACACAAACAAGACAAACACCGACGCAAACAAACACGACACAAAAACACGACGCAAACAAACACAAACACCGACGCAAACACCGACACAAACAAACACAAACACCGACGCAAACAAACACCACACAACACACACAAACACAGACAAACACCGACGCAAACAAACGACCGACAAAACAAACACAACACAAAACACGACGCAAACACCAACACAAACAACACAAACACCGACACAAACACCGATGCAAACACAGACGCAAACAAACACCGACACAAACACCGACACAAACACAGACGCAAACAAACACCGACACAAACAAACACAACACAAACACAGACGCAAACAAACACCGACACAAACACAAACAAACAACCGACACAAACAAACACGACACAACACAAACACCGACGCAAAACACAGACGCAAACAAACAAACACCGACAAACAAACAAACACCGACACAAACACCGACACAAACACCGACGCAAACACAAAACACCGACGCAAACAAACACAAACCGACACAAACACAGACACAAACAAACACCGACAACAAACACAACACACAAACACAAACACCGACAAACAAACACACAGACAAACACAGACGCAAACACCGACGCAAACAAACACACACAAACAAACACCCGACACAAACAACGACGCAAACACCAACAAAACAACACACAAACGACACAAACACCGACACAAACACCGACACGCAAACACCAACACAAACACGACACAAACAAACACCGACACAAACACGACGCAAACACAAACACACACACAAACAAACACACACAAACACAACACAAACAACACGACACAAACACCGAACAAACACCGACACAAACAAACACAAAACCACAAACACCGACACAACGCAAACAACACCACACCAAACACCGACACAAACACGACACAAACAAAACACAACACACAAACACCGACGCAAACACAGACACAAACAAACAGCGACACAAACACAGACACAAACAAACAGCGACACAAACAAACACCGACACAAACAAACACAGACACAAACACAGACGCAAACAAACACCGACACAAACAAACACGACCAAACACAACACAAACACACGACACAAACACAACACAAACAAACAACACAACAAAACACAACACAAACAAACACAGACACAAACACAACACAAACAAACACCAACAAAACACCGACACAAACACACGACACAAACACAGACGCAAACAAACACCGACGCAAACACCAACACAAACACCGACAACACAAACACAAACACACCGACACAACACCAACACAAACACCGACAAAACACCGACACAAACAAACACCGACGCAAACAAACACCGACACAAACACCGACGCAAACACCGACACAAACACAGACGCAAACACACAACACAAACACCACACAAACACCGACGCAAACACCGACACAAACACCGACGCAAACAAACAGACACAAACACACGACGCAAACACCGACACAAACACACGACACAAACACCGACGCAAACAAACACACCGACGCAAACACCGACACAAACACAACACAAACACAACACAAACACACAAACACACCGACGCAAACACCGACACAAACAAACACACCGACGCAAACACAACGCAAACACCACGCACAAACACCGACACAAAACACCGACGCAAAAACCGACACCAAACACAGACGCAAACAAACACCGACACAAACACCGACGCAAACACCAACGCAAACAAACACCGACACAAACACAGACACAAACAAACACCGACACAAACACCGACGCAAACAAACACCAACACAAACACCGACACAAACAAACACCGACGCAAACACAAACACACGACACAACACCGACGCAAACACCAACACAAACACAGACGCAAACAAACACCGACGCAAACACCGACGCAAACAAACACCAACACAAAACACCGACGCAAACAAACACCAACACAAACACCAACACAAACACCGACACAAACAAACACCGACACAAACACCGACACAAACACCGACACAAACACAGACGCAAACAAACACCGACACAAACACCGACGCAAACAAACACCAACACAAACACCGACGCAAACACAGACGCAAACACAGACGCAAACAAACACCGACACAAACACCGACGCAAACACCAACACAAACACCGACGCAAACAAACACCAACACAAACACCGACGCAAACAAACACCACACAAACACCGACGCAAACAAACACCGACACAAACACCGACGCAAACAAACACCGACACAAACACCGACGCAAACACAGACGCAAACAAACACCGACACAAACACAGACGCAAACAAACACCGACACAAACACCGACGCAAACACAGACGCAAACAAACAAACACACGACACAAACACCGACAAACACGACAAACAAACACCGACACAAACACCGACGCAAACAAACACCAACACAAACACCGACGCAAACACACAACGACAAACAACAGACGCAAACAAAACACCGACACAAACACGACGCAAACACAACACAAACACCGACGCAAACAAACACCAACACAAACACACACGCACAAACAAACACCGACACAAACACCGACGCAAACAAACACCGACACAAACACCGACGCAAACACAGACGCAAACAAACACCGACAAACAAACACCGACGCAAACACCACACAACACAAACACACGACAACAAACAAACAAACACCGACACAAACACCGACGCAAACAAACACCGACGCAAACACCGACGCAAACACCGACGCAAACAAACACCGACACAAACACAGACGCAAACACAGACACAAACACCGACACAAACACCGAGGCAAACACCGACGCAAACACAGACACAAACACCGACGCAAACACCGACACAAACACCGACGCAAACACCGACGCAAACAAACACCGACGCAAACACCGATGCAAACAAACACCAACACAAACACCGACGCAAACACCAACGCAAACAAACACCAAACACAAAACACCGACGCAAAACACCGACACAAAACAAACACCGACGCAAACACAGATGCAAACACCAACACAAAACACCGACACAAAACAAAACACAGACGCAAACACAGACGCAAACAAACACCGTCACAAAAACACCGACGCAAACACCGACACAAACACCGACGCAAACACCAACACAAACAACACCGACACAAACACCGACACAAACACCGACGCAAACACCAACACAAACACCGACACAGACAAACACCGACACAAACACCGACGCAAACAAACACCACAAAACACCGACACAAACACCGACGCAAACACACACGACCACAAAACACCGACGCAAACACCGACACAAACACCGACGCAAACACCGACAAACAAACACACAACACAAACACCGACGCAAACAAACACCGACACAAACACCGACGCAAACAAACACAAACACCGACGCAAACAAACACCGACACAAACACCGACGCAAACAAACACCGACGCAAACACCGACGCAAACAAACACCGACACAAACACACAGACGCAAACACAGACAAACAAACACCGAACAAACACCGACACAAACACGCAAACACCGACGCAAACACAGACACAAACACCGACGCAAACACCGACACAAACACCGACGCAAACACCAACGCAAACGAACACCGAAGCAAACACCGACGCAAACAGACACCAACACAAACACCGACGCAAACACCAACGCAAACAAACACCAACACAAACACCGACGCAAACACCAACGCAAACAAACAGCGACACAAACACCGACGCAAACACCGACACAAACAAACACCGACGCAAACACAGACGCAAACACCAACACAAACACCGACACAAACAAACACAGACGCAAACACAGACGCAAACAAACACCGTCACAAACACCGACGCAAACACCGACACAAACACCGACGCAAACACCGACACAAACACCGACACAAACACCGACGCAAACACCGACGCAAACACACACACAACGCAAACACCAACGCAAACAAACACCGAAACACCGACGCAAACACAGACGCAAACACCGACGCAAACACCGACACAAACACCGACACAAACACCGACGCAAACACCGATGCAAACAAACACTGACACAAACACCGACGCAAACACCAACGCAAACAAACACCGACGCAAACACCGACGCAAACACAGACGCAAACACCAACGCAAACACCGACACAAACACCGACGCAAACACAGACCCAAACACCGACTCAAACACCGACGCAAACACCGACGCAAACACAGACGCAAACACAGACACAAACACCGACGCAAACACCTACACAAACACCGACGCAAACACAGACGCAAACACAGACGCAAACACAGACACAAACACCGACCCAAACACCGACACAAACACTGACGCAAACACCGACACAAACACTGACGCAAACATCGACGCAAACAAACACCGACGCAAACACTGACGCAAACAAACACCGACACAAACACCGACGCAAACACCGACGCAAACAAACACCGCCGCAAACACCGCCGCAAATAAACACCAACGCAAACACCAACGACACAAACACCGACGCAAACACAGACGCAAACACCAACGCAAACACCGACACAAACACCGACGGAAACACAGACGCAAACACCAACGCAAACACCAACACAAACACCGACGCAAACACCTACACAAACACCGACGCAAACACCGACGCAAACACAGACGCAAACACAGACACAAACACCGACGCAAACAAACACCGACACAAACACCGACACAAACACAGACGCAAACACAGACGCAAACACAGAGACAAACACAGACGCAAACACAGACGCAAACACCGACGCAAACACAGACGCAAACACAGACGCAAACACAGACGCAAACACAGATGCAAACACCGACGCAAACACACTCGCAAACACAGACACAAACACAGACGCAAACACAGACGCAAACACAGACGCAAACACAGACACAAACACCGACGCAAACATGTTGACTTGTTATTCACCTGTCGTTCACCTGTCATTTACCTGCCTTCGCCTCCAGGGGGAAGAGTTATGCCCACGTGAGCTGTGAGCAGCATCATGCGCGTCTGGGGCAGTGCCGACGATTCAGGGCTCCGTGTCAAGGACGACTGGTCTCTGTGCTTTGCAGCGGTACAACCACCTGACCACGCCCAAAACCACCTGACCACGCCCAAACCGCCTGACCAACCACCTGACCACGGCCACAACCACCTGACCACGCCCAAACCGCCTGACCAACCACCTGACCACGCCCACAACCACCTGACCACACCCACAAACACCTGACCATGCCCATAACCACCTGACCACACCCACAAACACCTGACCAAGCCCCAAACCGCCTGACCACGCCCACAACTGCCAGACCACACCCACAACCACATGACCACGCCCACAACAACACCCAATAACATGATAATATCTGCACAAACACACAAATATACAAGTACTTTCATCATGTGTGTATATTTGACATATCTGTGTATGTGTAGATTTGTGTACATTGTGTATTTTTGTACACAGTTTGTGTATCCTTGTGTGTCGCAGATGTTTGTGTATGTGTGTGTGTGTGTGTCGCAGAGCGGGTGCAGTACAGTTTGTCTGAAACGTGCGGCGGGGACATCTTGATCAAAATGGAGGACGGCGTGGAGGAGCGAGTGTGTTCCAGCAAGGGACTCCCCCTGAGCCTCCAGAATAAACTCTGCTCCGAGCAGAAGAACTGCAAAGGCGTCAAACACCAGTCGCTGCCGCGACCCAAGGACCAGGTGAGACACAAGGACCAGGACACGAGGACCAGGACACGAGGACCAGGTGAGACACGAGGACCAAGTGAGACACGAGGACCAGGACAGGAGGACCAGGTGAGACACGAGGACCAGGACAGGAGGACCAGGTGAGACACGAGGACCAGGACACGAGGACCAGGTGAGACACGAGGACCAGGACACGAGGACCAGGTGAGACACGAGGACCAGGACACGAGGACCAGGTGAGACACGAGGACCAGGACACGAGGACCAGGTGAGACACGAGGACCAGGACACGAGGACCAGGTGAGACACGAGGACCAGGACCCTAACCAGGAGCAGGTCAGACCTTATCAGTGTGAGCAGAAGGTGCAGACTCCTCAGACTCCTCAGACTCCTCCTCAGACTCCTGAGACTCCTGAGACTCCTCCTCAGACTCCTGAGACTCCTCAGACTCCTGAGACTCCTGAGACTCCTCCTCAGACTCCTGAGACTCCTCAGACTCAGACTCCTCAGACTCCTGAGACTCCTCAGACTCCTCCTCAGACTCCTCAGACTCCTCCTCAGACTCCTCAGACTCCTCAGACTCAGACTCCTCAGACTCCTCAGACTCCTCAGACTCCTCCTCAGACTCCTCCTCCTCAGACTCCTCCTCAGACTCCTCCTCAGACTCCTCCTCAGACTCCTCAGACTCCTCCTCAGACTCCTCCTCAGACTCCTCAGACTCCTCCTCAGACTCCTCAGACTCCTCAGACTCCTCCTCAGACTCCTCAGACTCCTCCTCAGACTCCTCAGACTCCTCAGACTCCTCCTCAGACTCCTCAGACTCCTCCTCAGACTCCTCCTCAGACTCTCCTCAGACTCCTCCTCAGACTCCTCAGACTCCTCCTCAGACTCCTCAGACTCCTCAGACTCCTCCTCAGACTCCTCAGACTCCTCCTCAGACTCCTCCTCAGACTCCTCCTCAGACTCCTCCTCAGTCTCCTCAGACTCCTCCTCAGACTCCTCAGACTCCTCCTCAGACTCCTCAGACTCCTCCTCAGACTCCTCAGACTCCTCAGACTCCTCCTCAGACTCCTCAGACTCCTCAGACTCCTCCTCAGACTCCTCAGACTCCTCAGACTCCTCAGACTCCTCAGACTCCTCCTCAGACTCCTTCTCAGACTCCTTCTCAGACTCCTCAGACTCCTCCTCAGACTCCTCAGACTCCTCCTCAGACTCCTCCTCAGACTCCTCAGACTCCTCAGACTCCTCAGACTCCTCCTCAGACTCCTTCTCAGACTCCTTCTCAGACTCCTCCTCAGACTCCTCAGACTCCTCAGACTCCTCAGACTCCTCCTCAGACTCCTCAGACTCCTCCTCAGACTCCTCCTCAGACTCCTCAGACTCCTCCTCAGACTCCTCAGACTCCTCAGACTCCTCCTCAGACTCCTCTCAGACTCCTCAGACTCCTCCTCAGACTCCTCCTCAGACTCCTCCTCAGACTCCTCAGACTCCTCAGACTCCTCCTCAGACTCCTCAGACTCCTCCTCAGACTCCTCCTCAGACTCCTCAGACTCCTCCTCAGACTCCTCAGACTCCTCAGACTCCTCAGACTCCTCAGACTCCTCCTCAGACTCCTCAGACTCCTCAGACTCCTCCTCAGACTCCTCAGACTCCTCAGACTCCTCCTCAGACTCCTCAGACTCCTCAGACTCCTCAGACTCCTCCTCAGACTCCTCAGACTCCTCCTCAGACTCCTCAGACTCCTCAGACTCCTCCTCAGACTCCTCAGACTCCTCCTCAGACTCCTCAGACTCCTCAGACTCCTCAGACTCCTCAGACTCCTCAGACTCCTCCTCAGACTCCTCAGACTCCTCAGACTCCTCAGACTCCTCCTCAGACTCCTCAGACTCCTCCTCAGACTCCTCAGACTCCTCCTCAGACTCCTCAGACTCCTCAGACTCCTCAGACTCCTCAGACTCCTCAGACTCCTCAGACTCCTCAGACTCCTCAGACTCCTCCTCAGACTCCTCAGACTCCTCAGACTCCTCCTCAGACTCCTCCTCAGACTCCTCCTCCTCAGACTCCTCAGACTCCTCCTCAGACTCCTCAGACTCCTCAGACTCCTCAGACTCCTCAGACTCCTCAGACTCCTCAGACTCCTCAGACTCCTCAGACTCCTCAGACTCCTCAGACTCCTCAGACTCCTCAGACTCCTCAGACTCCTCAGACTCCTCAGACTCCTCCTCCTCAGACTCCTCAGACTCCTCAGACTCCTCTTCAGCCTGTGAGGACTTTTCTTTGGTTTGTTTCAGATGGAGTTGAACATCAGTCTGGACTCGTGCAAAGACGATCATCAGCACATCAAACACTGCCTCTCCAGGAAACGCTGCACCGAGCGCCCGGCACAGCTCTACTGTCCGGGTAAGACCTGACCCCTGACCCCTGACCCCTGACTCCTGACCACTGACCCATGACCCCTGACTCCTGACCACTGACCACTGACCCCTGACCCCTGACCCTGACCACTGACCCTGACCCATGACCCCTGACTCCTGACTCCTGACCACTGACCCCTGACTCCTGACCACTGACCCCTGACTCCTGACTCCTGACCACTGACCCCTGACTCCTGACTCCTGACCACTGACCCCTGACTCCTGACCACTGACCCCTGACTCCTGACTCCTGACCACTGACCCCTGACCCATGACCCCTGACTCCTGACTCCTGACCACTGACCCCTGACCCATGACCACTGACTCCTGACTCCTGACCACTGACCCCTGACCCATGACCCCTGACTCCTGACTCCTGACCACTGACCCCTGATGCCCTCCCTCAGGTTACGTGCCGCGCCAGCCTGATCCCCCCTCCGGACCCTCCTGGCTCCTCATCACCATGATCCTGGCGCTGGTTCTGATTCTGGCGCTCGCCGTTTTTTTCCTTCTTCGGTTTTACCTGCGACGCCACAACAAAACCATCAAACAACTACTGCGTAAGTCCAAAAGTACAACACTAGGAACGAGGAGGAGTAATAGTAGTAGTAGTAGTAGTAGTAGTAGTAGTAGTAGTAGTAGTAGTAGTAGTAGTAGTAGTAATAGTAGTAGTACTAGTAGTAGTAGTAAAACAACTTAGTACTTTTACATGTGATTCCAGTATTAGATTGGTGTGTGTTAGTATCGGCATAAGAGTTTGTATAACATGATATCGGTACAGTATCGGCACAGTATCGGCATGATATTTGTACGGTATCGGTATGGTAGTCATGTTGTGTTGTCTTCACAGCCATGTTTTCTCGGAGACCGAAGGAGGAAATTGACAGTGAAGAATATGAACAAGTGCCCTCCAAAGACCACGGTCAGTCTGACCTCTGACCTCTGACCTCTGACCCCCTGACCTCTGACCCTCTGACCTCTGACCCTCTGACCCAAGCCCCCAGGTTCCAAAATGGCCGCCCATTCAAGTCAATGGGCTGAGCTCAATGTCTCATGATCCCAGATTAGCCCGGCGAGGTTCTTCCAGTGGCTGTGGGCGACCGAGCATGTGCAGTAGAGTCTTTTCTCCCACGGGCAACACGCGAATGCACGCGACCACACGCACGGAGCGCGGACTCGTGTATCACGTGATCACTTTGACCAATCAGAGCGAGAGGAACGAGAGCGGAGCCGGAGCTAACGAATATAAAGCGTTTTTTTAAGACAACTGAAGGATTTTGAGCGAGAAAAAGTTTATGATCTAAAAATAGGTAAAAATCGCCACAAAATCTGACATATTTGAAAGTTGTAGGTCCTGTCAGACGAACACGAGCAGGTTGTGATCACGTTGCCTCTATGAGAAAAATCTTCTCTCGGCCCATGGGATTTTTTCGACTGTAGAACCACTGAGTGACACTACGACAACTCGAGGCAGAAACAAGCAGCAAAACTGTATCCAGTTATTTTAATAGATCCATGCTCTGACCCCC
>NW_026571431.1:20000-32500 GCF_026225935.1 Boleophthalmus pectinirostris
GGTGGTGGGTTCTGAGGTGGTGGGTTCCTCTGGAGTGGTGGTGTCCTCTGTAGGTGGTGGTTTCCTCTGGAGGTGGTGGTTCCTCTGTAGGTGGTGGGTTCCTCTGGAGGTGGTGGTCCTCTGTAGGTGGTGGGTCCTCTGGAGGTGGTGGGGGCTCTCTGTAGGTGGTGGGTTCCTCTGGAGGTGGTGGGTAGGTGGTGGGTTCCTCTGGAGGTGGTGGTTCCTCTGGAGGTGGTGGGTTCCTCTCTCTGTAGGTGGTGGGTTCCTCTGGAGGTGGTGGTGGGCTCCTCTGTAGGTGGTGGGTTCCTCTGGAGGTGGTGGGTTCCTCTGTAGGTGGTGGGCTCCTCTGGAGGTGGTGGGCTCCTCTGGAGGTGGTGGGGTTCTTCTGGAGGTGGTGGGTTCCTCTGGAGGTGGTGGGGTTCCTCTGGAGGTGGTGGGTTCCTCTGGAGGTGGTGGGTTCCTCTGGCGGTCGGTCGGTGGACTTTGACCTTGTGGGGACGCTCTGATGTTGAGTATCAAACTGTACGTGTAAAATGGATATAGTTTGATGCACAGCACAATGAGCTCCCTCACTCTTCATCATCATCATCTTCATCATCATCTTCATCATCTTCATTATCTTCATCTTCATCGCTCGTCTCTGTGGAAGTTTATTTGTTTCATCAGATTTAGAATTTAAACTTTTCTTTTTTCACTCTGATTTTTTTAACTCTGAAAAAACACATTTGAATTATTGTTGTGTTGAATTTTTGCTGCTGAAAAGTGACATACAGAAATACACAATTAAAAAAAAAAAAAACACATTTTAAATATTCGGCACAAATATTTCCAAGACTCAAATTCAACGGTTAAAATTCAAAGTGTAAAATTCTCAGACGCCCTGGGGTCTCAGATTTTTTGCTGGGAAATTTTTCTCTGCAAATTTTACTATTGAAAACATTTATGTAAAATATTTAAAAGGTGAAATTTTTATTCTGAATTTGAAACATGTTGAAAATGTACAGTTACAATTTCAGCAACTAAATTTCAATACAAAAATAAGTCAAATGTGTTTTTTCAGAGTTCAAAAATTCAAAGTGAAAAATTCAAAGATATTTAAAATTCTAAATTTGATTAAATAAATAATCTTCCATATTCGGGATTTACAAAAAGTGTAGTTTGGGTCAGTTGTTTTAATATATTTTAGCATAAATTGATTAGTGGGTAAATTTGGTGCATAAGTTTAAAGGAGGCGTCCCTCATCTTATTTTTTATCATAAATGTTTGATTCACAGTTTTTCCAAATGTCGGGGACAAAATGTGTCCAGTAAAAACTCGCCGAGGACACAGAAGTGCCTCCTGCTGGAAAAGAACTCGAGTTTTCCGATTGTTCGTCCGGACACGACTGAAACAAACTTTTCCTTTGGAGTCAGTCACAGACGTTTTTATCAGTAACAGAGTTTTTAAAGAGTTCACTTGTTTCTTTTTTCACAGCGTCAAAAACAACGACAGATTCACAAAGATTTACAGCAAGATTTAAAACTGAATTCACTCAGGAAACGTCCATCACTGATGATTTGTCAGAGCAGTGAAATAAAACAATGATTTCTTTTGTATCGTATGTACTTTTTATTCCAAATAAAAAACTTCTGAGGAAAGAAATGGTGTTTGTAAGAGCCCAGGTCTGTGGAACATTATATTTACAAAAGAGGAGAAAATGAAAACCATCCAGATTCGAGAAGATGTTTTAAAATAAGATTTAATCTAGTTTAGTTTAAACTTATTATTTAAAGATGTAAAATCAAGAAAATTCCATCCTCCATTTTCACAGGAGTTAATTAAGACAGATTGTCTTAAATAATATACATGTTTTTTTTTCTATTTAAAATGATATAAAATGTGTTTTATTGATTTAAGTGACAGATTGTTCATTTANTGAACTGATTCCATTTTCAGTGGCTCCCTAAAACAGTAAAAAAAAAACAGCAAGTTAAAAAACTACATTGGAGAGGAAGTCTATTTTTGTCATGTTAGGTATAGTTAACAACAATAAACAAAAAAGAAACATAGACTAGGATTATTTTCACAGAAGAGATGTCCTAAGGGCAAATGTAAAAAAATAATTTTATAATAAAAAATTTATAAAATATATATTCATTGTGTGTGTGTGTGTGTATACATACATACATATATATACATATATACACACACACATATATATATATATGTTATATATATATATATATATCACACACACACACACATATATATATTATTATATATATATATATATATATATATATACATATATATACATACACATATATAATACATACATATACATACACATAATAATAACACAGCATAAAATATACCTTTTCACTGAGATCAACTGGATCCATTTCACTTGACCTGATGAACTGATTCTCATTTTCAGTGGCTCCCTAAAACAGTAAAAAAAAAAACCAGCAAGTTAAAAAACTACATTGGAGAGGAAGTCTATTTTTGTCATGTTAGGTATAGTTAACAACAATAAACAAAAAAGAAACATAGACTAGGATTATTTTCACAGAACAGACGTCCTAAGGGCAAATGTAAAAAATAATCATTTTATAATAAAAATAAAATATATATTTTCATTGTGTGTGTGTGTATATATATATTATATATATATATTATATATATATATACATATACACACACACACACATATACACATATATATATACTAGGGCTGGGCACGTTAACTTTGCTTTAACTAATCAATTCATTAACGCCGACAATTATTTTAACGCCGTTAACGCAGTTTTTATTATTTACTTTTTTTATTGTAAACGTTTGTTGCTCAGTGACTTTTATTTTGAAAAAGTCCACCGCGAGCGTTTCTTTAAGTTTGATGTCTTTGCTTTACACTTTTTTCTGACCACGCGAAATGCAACGTGACAGAGTCTCTGTGAGCCACGGGCGCAGCCCGACTGAGGAGCCAGAACCCGGGCGACCGGGCCGGACCAGCCAATGCGCTCTGAGTTCCGACTGGGCCGCACGCTCCGGTTCACGGGTCTTTGTCTTCTCCTTCCTCCAGACGCCCTTGAGGCGTCCAGATAGATGTGTCCAGTGCGGTTTTCGTCACTGCGGTCTCGCTTACATAATGCTATTACAGGATATTCACGAAGGTCTGGAAGATTTCGTGTTATGATCCCACCCATAACTCAATGAAATATGATTGGCTAACACAGCTGTCAATCTCAAACTTTGTTTCGCTGATTTACCCAGATACCACTGGAAGAAAAATTGTGATTGGTCCATTTCCATTCCTCTATATTAACTTATAAAAGGTTATAAATAACCTTTGTTTCCCAAGAAATATCAGTCCAAGTTTAAAACAATGATCTAGATATTATTACAAGTGTAGTGTTTATTACTCACTGAATAAAAAATATTGAAAAAAATATATTAGTAGTACAAAAATTCATTCATTATTTTTTCTTGAGCCTTCAGTGAATACCTTGAAGGCTCTGAGGGTTCCCCACTGAAAGAAGTGCTGTTTGCACAACAAATGTGTGGCTCTTTCATTTACATTTCTAATAAAAGTGTGCTATACACTACTTTTTAATTCATTAATTGGTTTTGCGTATAACATGCCGATTAATCGCGATTAATAATTTTTATTTTTGCCCAGCCCTAATATATACATATACATACATATATATATATTTATTTATTATATATACATATATATACACATATATACATATACATATATATACATATATATACACACACATACATATACACACACACACATATATATATATATATATATATATATACACATATACACACACACACATACATATATTTATTTTTTTACATATAATAATAATAATTTTATACATATATTAAAGAACTCTTAAAACAAAACAAATGCCACTATCAGCCCTGACCTGAAGATGAACCCTCTTAAAGGGATTGCCCTACTAAGACATATTTGGGTGGTTTACTGCTTGGAAAGCATGTCATGAGAGTGTCCTTAGAAAACACTGTCCATATAAACCAGAACAGGCTTCATTTGATTTACCTTTTCATCTTGGGTGAGTGGGCCACGCACTGGATTTTTGAAAATCTTGTTGCCGTCATCTAGTTCTGGCTGGTTGCTCTCAGTCTTAATCTGTAAAAGAAACATTATGGAGGAAATAATAAACTGACAATGTATTACTAAGATTGTACAATTCAATGAGATTCTAGGAGGTTTGAATAACTAACAATCCTCCTTCTCACAAAAGCAGAAGACCTCACTGGAACCTCACTGGGTGATTTTATAAAAAGGTATAGAATGCAAGATATCAATAACAATCTATGTATGATGAGGATATACTTCTTCAAAATCCTTAGTTGTGGCTGAGAAAATCTCTATGAATATTAATCTGCTAACAGTCAATTAATGCTTATTAATCAATTTAACATTTGATTCCTTTCCATTTCTATATCTATAACACTCTTCCAGGAGGTTGCCTGTAAGCTTTTCTCTTGAGTAAGGACATTTCATCAGATCTAAAAACTAAAGAAATGTATGCAAGTCTCTGCAGTGTATGTTTTACTACTGATGAGCCTCTTATAGAATAGATTTAGCAATGAAATGTGCCATATACATTATAGTAACAAACTAAACAAATGCAGGCTGTCCAAAAACTCTTCAAAAATAAAGTAAAGCCCCTATCAGCCCTACCTGGAGAACCTGGTGGTCCTACTACAACATACTTGTGTGGTTTACTGCCTAATCCATAACACAAGCTCACATACAATTAGATCAATTGCTAAGAAATGTTTTGGAAAGCATGCAATCATTCAGGTTATACACACACATACATATATTCGGATGTTATACTAAGCTACACTTTGAAAATCACTTTCTAAGAGTGCTTACAAAACACTGTCCATATAAACAATATCACATCCAGGTGATTACACACACACACACACAACTCATTCAGATTATACAGTAACACTTTGAAAAAGCATGGCATGAGAGAGTCCTTTCAAAACAATGTCCATATAAACCGTATCACATTCAGGTTATATCACACACACATATTTGGATGTTATACTAAGCTACACTTTGAAAATCACTTTCTAAGAGTGCTTACAAAACACTGTCCATATAAACAATATCACATTCAGGTTATACACACACACACACAACTCACTCAGATTATACAGTAACACTTTGAAAAAGCATGGCATGAGAGAGTCCTTTCAAAACACTGTCCATATAAACAATATCACATCCAGGTGATTACACACACACACAACTCACTCAGATTATACAGTAACACTTTGAAAAAGCATGGCATGAGAGAGTCCTTTCAAAACAATGTCCATATAAACCGTATCACATTCAGGTTATACACACACACATATTCAAATGTTATACTAAGCTACACTTTGAAAATCACTTTCTAAGAGTGCTTACAAAACACTGTCCATATAAACAATACCACATCCAGATGATTACACAGACACACACAATACATATGTCACGTGTTGGTGGATTTAAAACATTCCACAAAACTTTGCCATTGTAATGAAGGGCTCCATCTGATTTACCTTTTCATCTTGACTGAGTGGATCATACACTGGTTTAGTCAAACTCTGGTTGCAGTCATCCATTTCTGTCTGGTTAGTTCCATCTATTTCAGTCTGGTTGCCTTCAGCCACCATCTGTAACAGAAAAATTATGCAGGAAATAATGAACTAAGACTGTATCACTAACATTGTACAATTCAAGGAGACTCTAGGGGGATGAGTAACTAACAATCCTACTTCTCACAAAGATCATTAAAAGACAACCTCACTCAAGGGCTTAATTTGATTTACCAGTTCAGTTTGGCCACAAGGACCACAAACTGAGTTTGTCAAACTCTGGTTCCTCTCAGTCATCTCAGTCTGGATGCAGCATGGAAAAACAAGATAAAATATAGCTGCAAGCAGCAATGCGGAGGCCTTGCAGCGTAGCTGCAGAATAGGCAAGAGCAGGAATGTTAATAAATACACAATGAAATTTTGTTTTTAATCCAATAAATATCCCTTTAAACAAGTTTTTATGTAGTTTGGTGTCACTATGACACTGGTGGTGCTATAGCTCTTGAGGTAGAGACCTAAAAATGACTGAAAGTGATCATGGGCCTGGCCTGAATCAACATGCCAAATTTCATAGCTTTATTCCAAGGTGTTCTATGGGATACCCCAAAAAAAGGTGCATTTTTGACTAAATTCAACATGGCCGCCAAATGCAGACGGTCACATGATAAACCTTTTACGACACGTATCCCCGAGTCAAACAGCATCAGCAAATGAGTTTGGAAATCCAAACTGATATCAAAGAGATATCACTTAAAACACCTTTTTGCTAATTATAGTGCCCCCTAGAGGTCAAAGGTCACACATTTTTTTGAGGGTCTAGAGTGAGGCATCTTGAGTCCAGGTATCAAGTTTGGTGTCAATATGTCAAAGCGTCTCTGCACAATGAGCTCACTTCCTGTTTGGGAGCTTTGCTGTCAAGTTTAATGGCCATTTGCCAAAAAACTAAGGGTCAAATGAAAATTCCATTCAAACTTTTTGTGACAATTGGTCTGAAGATTGTGTGTGCCATGTTTCAAGAAGACTGGACAAAATTTGTGAGAGGAGATACATTTTGAAGGTTTTTGATAAAATCCAAAATGGCAGAAAATCCAATATGGAGGAAAATGATGTCATGGGTGCATTGAACTCGTCTTGGCCCAAGGATTCCAAGGACAACTTGATTGTGAAAATTGGACAAACGGATCAATAGTTATAAGCATGAATGCATGTCCAACTTTGACCTGTTGGTGGCGCTACAGCTCTTGACCTATTGACCCCAAATTGGCTGTGAGGAACCCTGAGCCTGTCCTGAACCAGTGTGCAAAATTTTGCAACTTTTTATCAAGGCATTCTATGGGCTGCCATAGACACCCCAGACAGAAATATAATAATAATAAATAATAATATCGCATACAAACACAATGGAGTCCTGCAGCTACGCTGCAAGGCCTCCAATCCATTGACACATAATGGGATGCACCATTGAAGAGGATACATCTTTGCTTTAAAACATATTGGATGGTTTTGTAAGGTATTGGATGCAAGATATTGATAATAATGTACTTTGATGATGGTTGTGGAAGGAGAATTTCATTAATGCATCCTAGTCTAAAATTCAATATGCTTGTGGCAGCGTCAGTAAGAGAGTTGAACCCAGACCTTGGTGTGAGGGTTACAGTGCTAACCACTGCCCCACTATTCACTGTATGCAATTCAACACTGTTATGTGCTTAAACCAAAGATGTTCATTTTGTCTTCTTATGTACTTTAACTTCTTGGGTTCTTTTTTAAGACAACACAGTAACGTCTATTTACCTTGTTGACATGTTTCGGCTGATACCTGCAAGCCATCCTCAGAACTGTCACGTGTCGTATATCAGCTGTTGTTACTTCCTGTAGGTGTGGTCATCCTGATGGACCTGCAGGTCGCTCAGACTGACCGCGCCTCCTGTCACCCGGTGTCTCTGGAGGAGGGTGTCCCAGGTGTGTGAAAGGAGGAACGCGCCGTCATCACGGTTAATACTGTGTTATGTTAAACCAACACTTAACACAAACGTATTAATTGCAATTTGAATCGACCAATGACCGCCACATCAATAATTTAGAACAGCTAATGGACACAAAACAGCGCAAAATTAGTATCTGTTTGTGAGGTTCCAAAGATAAATAGGTACGCAATTTAACACAACGAGAAATCACAGAAATAGAAACAAATGTACTTGCACGAGGACTGAACTTTGCCATCACCCCAACAAAATCCCCATAGAAAATACATTTTAGCCACAGAACTAGCATGCCAAAAAATACCGAACCAGGGACAAAAAGAACAGTCACAAGAATCTTAAAAACAGCCAAATTACCAAAAAGCAATATAACTAAAGAGGAGAAGAAAGCCATTAATCATATAAAAAAAGACAACACTATCACCATTCTACCCGCAGACAGGGGACAACAGTTATACTAGACACGAAAACATACAAACAGAAAATGAAAGCATTACTCGCAGATACCGACACCTACAAAATAATCAGAAAGAATCCTACAGAAGAAAAACAAGACCTAAAATCACTACTTAAACCCCTATCACAAAAAAAAAAAATCACAACAGAAGGCAGCAGGACCACAAGAACACAATCACACTACTGAACATTAGAGGAATAACTGAACCCATCCAGAGCCATGAAAAAACACAACAGAAGCACTGGAGTCTAACTATTCACAAAACTCCGCCAACAACACGTAAACCTGAAAAGATAAAATCCCACAAGAACAAAAATGCTATGCCATCTATGAAATCCAATCTATGAAATCCAATGCCGGGCATTTCACATT
The DNA here is from genome assembly GCF_026225935.1 of Boleophthalmus pectinirostris. Classification (NCBI taxonomy): domain Eukaryota; kingdom Metazoa; phylum Chordata; class Actinopteri; order Gobiiformes; family Gobiidae; genus Boleophthalmus; species Boleophthalmus pectinirostris. The sequence continues at coordinate 28,431 of NW_026571431.1, forward strand.
TGAAAAAAGGAACACCAAAAGGAATGCGAAAAGGAAACATCAGGGAGACTCACCAGAACACAGAAAGAGAAATCAGAGTAGGAAAACCTAAAATCCGCCATATCAGACCCACCGTAAAAGAAATAAGCACATTATGGATTGGGACAGGGCACGGATCACTGGATCGGAAAACAACAAGTTCAAACACTGGATCAGGGAGGCCATTGAAATCAGGAAACGAGTCATGGACTCATGGACAGCATTAACCGTGATGACGGAGCGTTCCTCCTTTCACACACCTGGGACACCCTCCTCCAGAGACACCGGGTGACAGGAGGCGTGGTCAGTCTGAGCAACCTGCAGGTCCATCAGGTCTGACCACACCCACAGGAAGTAACAACAGCTGATATACGACACGTGACAGTTCTGAGGATGGCTTGCAGCTAGCAGCCGAAACATGTCAACAAGGTAAATACACGTTAAGATATTGTCTTAAAAAAAACAAGAAGTTAAACTGTTATGTGTTTGTTCTGCTATGAGTTTGGGGCAGCGCAGCAGTGTTTTTTGTTAATCCTACCTTATAGCTTCTGTGACGAGCAGCTGATGTAGTCTTTATTTGCCATTGACCTGTTGGCGTCTTGTGAGCACTTGTGGAAGGCTCTGACGTGTGTGATAACACCCCATGATTCTCAGATGAACCCTCAGCAGATTCCTAAAGATTTTAAAAACAATCAGACAAATGACCGCACAGTCAGTCTCTTTCATATGGTTTGTGTGGTTAGATTCTATCAGAATTATCAGTTTCACAAGTTTTAACTACCTTGGATCTCCATGGCCAGTCTGACTTGCCGTAATTGTAGGTGACCTCTTCTCCTGGACTTATGTCTCGTGTGGCAAACAAGCACAAGTGAGGCTTCCCTTCCACGGTCAAGTACTTCATCTTGGCATTAGGGTTTACATGGTTGTCATTTATTATTCTTCCAAATGACCCATCCTCTTTGGCTGCATCAACACTACAAATGCAAAAGGACCACTTCATAAAACTCATTTAGTTAGGCAAATTAAAGTTGGTATAATGCCAATAAATGTTTTAACACCAATATTATCTTTAAGTAAACCACATTAACTGACAGTATAAAGCACAGTTATATCGTCATTCCAGAGACTAATATCCTTCATTAAAAAACATTTGTGTTCAGCAAACCAAGAGCAATGTGTCATTTTGTTTTGATTAGACAAAGTAATAACATAATACGCACCACCAGAGTTTTCCATTGAAACAGAACTCAAACATGAACGCCTTAAGCTTCTTATGGTAAAGTCTCTGTCTCTTTTCACATTCTTGTTTGCTTATAAGTTCACCTCGATATTCCAATAGGAAGTCTCCTTTTTCAAATGGAGTAGTGGTGAAGATGCCACGACCTAGTTAACACACATAAGAATTAGATAACAAAAAGCAAGGCAATGTATTTTAAAACCTCTTAAACCCCAAGGCCTTTTTCTTGAAATTACCAATGTATGATATTTTAAGGTATTAAACTGCAAATACATGGGTTACATGGCCAAACAAGGTGACAGGTAAAAGGTAAGACATTGTAGATTACTGTGGTGGTGACATTTTGCAAATAAACCATACTGGGTAAGAGAAATTGAAGTTGAAACACAACTTTTTTAGACTTCTCATATTCACTGTGAGAACCTTTGTATCGAAGCCCAAAAACACATTTCACAAGAACCACATGTGGACAATGTGTGTACAAATTGTTTGATGTATAAAGCAAACCAGAGCAAAGTTATGCACCTTTGAATGAAAAAAGTTCAGGTGGACACCAATCTGTTCCGCACATTATACATATGTCTATTTTTTTTTTTTTTTTTTTTATATATATAGGTGTAAATGAAGTTTTGACATTATCTGACCACATTATTTGAAGTTTGGGCTATATTTGACCACAGGGGATGCCAGAACTAAACCAGGGAAAAACCGGGACTGAACCAGGACTAAGCCAGGACTAAGCCAGGACTAAACATTGGCTAAACAATGGCTAAACCAAGACTAAAGGGACTAAACCAGATCTAAACAAGGACTTAACCAGGACTGAGCCAGGAGTAAACAAAGTCTAAACAAAGTCTAAACCAGGACTGAGCCAGGAGTAAACAAAGTCTAAACAAAGTCTAAACCAGGACTGAGTCAGGTGTAAACAAAGTCTAAACAAAGTCTAAACCAGGACTGAGCCAGGTGTAAACAAGGTGTAAACAAAGTCTAAACCAGGCCTAAACCAGGACTGAACCAGGACTGAACCAGGACTGAACCAGGTCTAAACCAGGTCTAAACCAAGCCTACACCAGGCCTAAACCAGGTACAACAAACAGATGCTAAAAGGTGCATTGGTCCATGAGCGCTGTTGTTTTCCATTCCATACGTTTGGTTTACCCACAGAATGGATTTTTACGCAGATGAGAATTATTTCAGATGAGAAGAAGGCAAAGGTAAGACAGAAAAAAATCACTTTGGCTTGATTTGACTGCTATTTTTGTCTGTGTTTCTGGGCTGCTTGTTTGGTGATAGTTTGAGCTAGACGCCAGTGGTTGATACCGTTGTATTCAGCGCAAAGTTAGCTTTCTGTAGGTATATGGTTTGTTTGGATTGTTTGGAGCCTCGAGTTTGTTTTGAGGCAGAAGTTGTAAGATAGTCGGACAGTTGTTTTTTGATACATGAGGATATAGAGGGCTGCTGTTTGAGATGTGAAGTTCTGTGGTGAAAATGAAGTGGATACATTGTTAGCCGTGCTTCTGCTGATTCCAACCGTGTATAACATGATAGCATAACACTCAGTATGTTGAATCTACACATGTACGAACTTTAAAAACAAGGAGTTGCCCCCAAAATGGGGGCTGTGGAGTTTAAGAGGTAATCATAAATACATTTGTATATGCAACTTACCTTTAAATGGACTGATGAATCTGACATCAAATCCTACTTTGTCCCTTTCAGCACCAACATAAAATTGTGCATCCTGCTTCGGATTAACCCGTCTTCGCCTCTGCATAGTGTCCGATGTGTGATCAAAACCTGAAAGACAAAAAGTATGGAGTAAGAAATCTTTCACAAATATTCATGCACATAGAATAGAAATACGCGGGGCCCAATTTCTATTCTATGTGCACGAATATTTCTGAAAGCTTTTTTATTTCATACGTTAACTGCATGAAGAAAACGAAATTTCTAATTAGCTGCATCAGACCACTGGCTAGCTAGCCTGCAGGCAGTGTTGTGCAAGTTCACACTTTTCATGAACTAGTTCAAAGTTCAGTTCACACTTGTTCAAAGTGAATAGTTCACGTTCATAGTTCACAATTTTAATTTTGAACTAGTTCAAAGTTCAGTTCATTTTATATTTAGATGAGATCTGTAAATGAAAGGCTGCTTTTATTTTTCAAACTGACTTCTAGTTTACAACAACTTTACAAGATACACTGTTGAACAAGTGACTTTAAAACTGTAATGTGTTATTTATGACTTGTTATTGTCATTTCTAAGTCATTTGTTGCATTACAATATTACTGTATTTAAAATGTAAAACATTACACGACTATTGCAGCACTTTTAATTTACTCTCACCAAAAGAACTGTTAAGATGCTGAACTTTTGCACCGTATATGGACTGAACCAGGACAGAACCAGACTAAACCAGGACTAAACCAGGTCTAAACCAGGACTAAACCAGAACTGAACCAGGTCTAAACCAGGACTGAACCAGGACTGAACCAGACTAAACCAGGTCTAAACCAGGACTAAACCAGGACTAAACCAGAACTGAACCAGGTCTAAACCAGGACTGAACCAGGTCCAAACCAGGACTAAACCAGAACTGAACCAGGTCTAAATCAGGACTAAACCAGGACTAAACCAGAACTGAACCAGCACTAAACCAGAACTGAACCAGGACTAAACCAGGTCTAAACCAGGTGTAAACCAGGACTAAACCAGAACTGAACCAGGACTGAACCAGGACTAAACCAGAACTGAACCAGGACTGAACCAGGTCTAAACCAGGAATAAACCAGGTCTAAACCAGGTCTGAACCACG
>NW_026571431.1:37500-51000 GCF_026225935.1 Boleophthalmus pectinirostris
CAGATTCTTGCAGCTGCAGTTAAGTCCCATTCATGCACTTTCATCTGAAATTATAACACAATCAAATTCTAGTACATGTTCGCCACCTGCTGTTTACCCTGTGCAACTACAGTTTGAAAACGGTAATACACTAATCACAACTGAACCTGCAGATGGACGACACGATTCACATCACGATTTACATATTCTCAGCAGATGAACGAGAGATCGACCGATGAGTTTTTTCATGGCTGATGCACAAACCAATTGTTTAGAATCTGTGTATCATTTGTTCATTTGTTTTTCAATATAAAACCAAAAATAATAAAACGGAAAAAAAAATGTTTTCTTCACTATTTGTCTCCAAATCCAAAATTTAAAAAACAGATAACGGCCGTTTCCCGTTTTCGTGACCAGGTCTAAACCAGGAGTGTCGGGACGGGCTCGGAGGTGCGCCCGCATAGACTGATCAGGACTGAAACTGGAACCAGACTGGGACCAGACCAGGACCAAACCGGGACTGAGACCGGGACTGAGGCCGGGACCAGGACCAGGACTCGGACTGAACCAGAACTGAACCAGTACTAAACCAGGTCTAAACCAGGAGGACCGGGACAGGCCCGCAGGTGCGCCCGCATAGACTGATCAGGACTGAGACCAGGATTGAGACTGGGACCAGACCAGGACCAAACCAGGATTGAGAACGGGACTGAGGCCGGGACCAGGACTAGGACTGAACCAGCACTGAACCAGGACTAAACCAGATCCCGGTTTCAGTCCTGGTCTGGTCCCGATCTCAGAATCCCGAACAGTTATCAGTTTTTTTCCATTTTGGTTTTGGAGCCAAATAATTTTTTAAAAAATGGTTGTTTTTTAGTTTTCGGTTTTATTTTGAAAAACAAATGAACGAATGATACACGGATTGAACATCTCTACCTCAAATAATTTAAAATCTTACACACTTCCTTTAACGACACTGAACTAAATCTAAAACTAATTGCGACAGTTTTCTTCATATTCCCGACAATAACAACAAGAAGTCGAAAAATTGTAGCACAAGTTTTATTTATTTTCTCATAAACCAGCATAACATATGTGTGTGTAAATCCTATTGGTCTTGATGCTACAGTCAGAAGATTCAAAGTAAAAAGTGGACTACATGTTGAACCGAGGTCTCAGTGTCCAAAAGGCTGAAAATGTCACTCATTCAGTTTCACGCAACCTCCCAAAACTCCACGAACCTTCTCTTACTTTACAATCTATTTGGTAACAACTGTCACATTAATAAATATCGTGTGTTAGACGAGTGTGAAACTTAACACGAGCCTGTGCGTGAGATTGTTGCACGAGGGGGATGTGAAATCTCGTTTTTCAAGGCTGTAGTGGCGACCTCAATCATTTTCAATCGTTTTTCAGTGTAAATCTGTCATAAAATGGACTAAATATTCATGATTTTAATTAATTATGAATCCAAAAACGCCGGTATATATCAGCTAATTTAAGACAAGTTACAATTGGTGTACAAAATTGAAACATTTTTACATCGTTTTTTTGTATTTTTAACTATACCGCACTACCACTAGATGGCGCCATTGTAGTGACTAATCCTTGTTAACGTTTTTTTGACGATTTAGTAATAACTTTTAAACAAGTAAAAAACTATGTACACTCCAAGATGTGGTTGTCAACGCGTTACCGATTTGGAAAAGCAGAAATCAGAGCGAAAAGTTACCGTACGCGGAGTTGTAGTACATGTACACGGTAACTACGACGACGACTACGGCTCCTAAAAGTACAATCGGTGCGATCCGAAGAAGAAATTTCTCACGTAGAAGCGCTTTGAGAAATAATTTTGGGGTTGCATAAACGTCAAAACATCGAAAAATCTAACAAAATCTTAATTCTTCTTCTCTGGAACACGCTGAAATTTCGTCGTTTTTGTTTTCCGCTCCTCCGAATCGGGCCACTTTAAAGATTCACTACGTAACATTCCCGACAATAAACGTATCCGACCGGACCCGATTACAGGTCAGATCTGCGGAGAGGCGACCCCGCTCACAGTAAGTAAGTAAGTAAGAAAGAATGCATGTTTTGTATTTTTTCAAGGTATTCTGAATAAAAAGGCAAGATCGTTACGACAAAAGCGACGCCGACTGCGCTGGAAAAGCTCCGTAGTGCGCCTTTAACGTGACCTCTTTTGTTACCAAATACATTGCGACGCATCAGAGAAGCTGTTTATTATTTATAAAGTTTCGCTGTTACACAAGATCTTTCAAAAACCACGTCACGTTTTTTTTTTTTCGTAGAAGACACACGCGGGAAGCAGAAAATGACTGCCGCAATCTGTAGTTTTTTTTTCCAATCCGTACATTTCGCTCGGTTAGCTTTTCTCAAAACCGAACTGTCCGAAATATGCACATAAGTCGAGGTGAGGTGTAGCTTTTATTCCTTTTTTTGAGTTTCGAGTGTGAGCAGCAGTGAGACCGGGTCGAAGGAGATGCGGGGATGAGTCTTTGAGATCGATCGGACGTTAGGTGCATACTTCGTCCAGTCTGGTGTCGGTTCCTCTGTTTGTGGTTCCTCTGTGTGGTTCTTGAGCAGCGGAATCCACTTCCAGAGACTTTTGTTGTTGTCGTTTTTATTTTTTTTGGAAGGTGGAGAAGGCCGGAGGAGGTGGTGCGGTTTAGTTCGCCCAGGCAGCCAGCTCCGCCATCTCGTCGTCCTCTTCCTCCTTCTTCTTGGCTGGAGAGGAGAGAGAAAACACAGGAATGATTAAAGACAACGCACAGTTTTATTTTGGTTTTAAAGGTTCAACAATACACAAAACTGACTCTTGTGAGCTGTGAGACATGTTATAAAAATCTGTGTGTCATTCGTTTATTTGTTTTTCAATATAAAACCAAAAATAAGAAAAAACAATAATTTTCTTCATTATTTGTCTCCAAAACTAAAATGAAAAAACAGATAACGATTTGTTTTTTTTCAGTTTTCGATTTTGTGTTTATATGAAAAATGGAAAAAAAACGGAACTAAACCAGGACTAAATCAGGTCCGGGACCAGACAGGAACCAAACCGGGACAGAGACAGAGGCCGAGATCGGGACCGAGATCGGGACCGAGATCGGGGCCGAGATCGGGACCGAGATCGGGACCCAGACCGGACCGAGAGCGGGATCGAGAGCGGGACCGAGAGCGGGACCGAGAGCGGGACCGAGAGCGGGACCGAGAGCGGGACCCAGACCGGACCGAGAGCAGGAACCAGACCGGGACCGAGAGCGGGACCCAGAGAGAGCGGGATCGAGAGCCGGACCGAGAGCGGGATCGAGAGCGGGACCGAGAGCAGGAACCAGACCGGGCCGAGAGCAGGAACCAGACCGGACCGAGACCGGGACCTAGAGCGGGACCTAGAGCGGGAACTAGAGCGGGACTAAGAGCAGGACTAAGAGCGGAACCAGACCAGGCCTTGGCTGGAGAGGAGAGAGAAGACACAGGGGAATGATTAAAGACAATGCACAGTTTTATTTTGGTTTTAAAGGTTCAACATTACACAAAACTGACTCTTGTGAACTGTGAGACATTTTATAATACTCTGTGTATCATTCGTTCATTTGCTTTTCAAGATAAAACCAAAAATAAGAAAACGAAAAAAAACAACTCTTTTCTTCATTATTTGTATCCAAAAAAAAACTAAATGAAAAAACGGATAATGATTTGTTTTTTCAGTTTTCGATTTTGTGTTTAAATGAATAATGGAAAAAAAATGGAACTAAACCAGGACTAAATTAGGTCCGGGACCGAGAGCGGGACCGAGAGCGGGACCGAGAGCGGGACCGAGAGCGGGACCGAGAGCGGGACCGAGAGCGGGACCGAGAGCGGACCGAGAGCGGGACCGGGAGCGGGACCGAGAGCGGGACCGGGAGCGGGACCGGAGCGGGAGAGCGGGACCTGAGAGCGGGACCTAGAGCGGGACCTAGAGCGGGACCGAGAGCGGGACCGAGAGCGGGACCGAGAGCGGGACCTAGAGCGGGACTAGAGCGGGACTAGAGCGGGACTTAGAGCGGGACCGAGAGCGGAGCGAGAGCGGGACCTAGAGCGGGACCTAGAGCGGACCGGGAGAGGGGACCTAGAGCGGGACTTAGAGCGGGACCGAGAGCGGGACCGAGAGCGGGACCTAGAGCGGGACCTAGAGCGGGACCTAGAGCGGGACTTAGAGCGGGACTTAGAGCGGGACCTAGAGCGGGACTAGAGCGGGACCTAGAGCGGGACCTAGAGCGGGACCTAGAGCGGGACTAGAGCGGGACCGGAGAGAGAGCGGGACCGAGAGCGGGACCTAGAGCGGGACCTAGAGCGGGACTTAGAGCGGGACCTAGAGCGGGACTTAGAGCGGGACCGAGAGCGGGACCTAGAGCGGGACCTAGAGCGGGACCTAGAGCGGGACCTAGAGAGCGGGACTAGAGCGGGACCGAGAGCGGGACCTAGAGCGGGACCTAGAGCGGGACTTAGAGCGGGACCTAGAGCGGGACTTAGAGCGGGACCGAGAGCGGGACTAGAGCGGGACCTAGAGCGGGACCTAGAGCGGGACTTAGAGCGGGACCTAGAGCGGGACCTAGAGCGGGACCCGAGAGCGGGACCGAGAGCGGGACCGAGAGCGGGACCGAGAGCGGGACGAGAGCGGGACCGAGAGCGAGACCGAGACCGAGAGCGGAGGAGCCGAGAGCGGGACCGAGAGCGGGACCGAGAGCGGGACCGAGAGCGGGACCGAGAGCGGGACCTAGAGCGGGACCGAGAGCGGGACCTAGAGCGGGACCGAGAGCGGGACCGAGAGCGGGACCGAGAGCGGGACCGAGAGCGGGACCGAGAGCGGGACTTAGAGCGGGACTTAGAGCGGGACTTAGAGCGGGACCTAGAGCGGGACCTGGAGCGGGACCTAGAGCGGGACCAAGAGCGGACCTAGAGCGGGACTAGAGCGGGACCTGGAGCGGGACTAGAGCGGGACTTAGAGCGGGACCTGGATCGGGACCTAGAGCGGGACTTAGAGCGGGAGCGGGACCGAGAGCGGGACGAGAGCGGGACCTAGAGCGGGACCTAGAGCGGGACCTAGAGCGGGAGCGGGACTTTAGAGCGGGACCTAGAGCGGGACCTAGAGCGGGACCTGGAGCGGGACCTGGAGCGGGACCTGGAGCGGGACTAGAGCGGGACCTGGAGCGGGACCGAGAGCGGACCGAGAGCGGGACCGAGAGCGGGACCGAGAGCGGGACCGAGAGCGGGACCTAGAGCGGGACTTAGAGCGGGACTTAGAGCGGGACCTAGAGCGGGACCTAGAGCGGGACCTAGAGCGGGACCTAGAGCGGGACCTAGAGCGGACCTAGAGCGTGACCTAGAGCGGGACTTAGAGCGGGACTAGAGCGGGACCTAGAGCGGGACTTTAGAGCGGGACTTAGAGCGGGACCTAGAGCGGGACCTAGAGCGGGACCTGGAGCGGACCTGGAGCGGGACCGAGAGCGGGACCTGGAGCGGGACCTTAGAGCGGGACCGAGAGCGGGACCCGAGAGGGGACCGAGAGCGGGACCTAGAGCGGGACCTAGAGCGGGACCTAGAGCGGGACCTAGAGCGGGACCTGAGCGGGACCTGGAGCGGGACCTGGAGCGGGACCTGGAGCGGGACTAGAGCGGGACCTAGAGCGGGACCTAGAGCGGGACTTAGAGCGGGACCGAGAGCGGGACCGAGAGAGAGCGGGACCGAGAGCGGACCGAGAGCGGGACAGAGAGCGGGACAGAGAGCGGGACCTAGAGCGGGACTAGAGCGGGACTTAGAGCGGGACTTAGAGCGGGACTTAGAGCGGGACTTAGAGAGCGGGACTTAGAGCGGGACTTAGAGCGGGACCTTAGAGCGGGACCTAGAGCGGGACTTAGAGCGGGACTTAGAGCGGGACTTAGAGCGGGACTTAGAGCGGGACTTAGAGCGGGACTTAGAGCGGGACTTAGAGCGGGACTTAGAGCGGGACCTAGAGCGGGACCTAGAGCGGGACTTAGACAGGTTTAGCCTTCTCTTTTTTAGCGCCGAGTCTGGAGTTGTGTGTGTGCGTGGTTCACCTGAAGGCAGTGAGGTGGTGGGCACACTGGGGAGGGGGTCCATTTTTCCGGTTCCCTCCACGCTGAGCATTTTCTCGTCCAGTTCTTCCTGCTCCAGCTCCTCCAGTTCAGCCAATAACTCATCCTGGAACGGAGTTAACAAAGAAGATTTTCAGCACATTTGTTCTGAAATGGGTCACACAAATTCTGAAAGTACGGGCACTTGTGGGGCAACAGATGCAATTTCTCTGACAAGCACTGAGATTCGATTATAGGATTCCGTAAAAAGTTCAGAGATTTGGTAAAAAATAAATATGAACTGGCAAACTGGCCTTCTGCTGCTGGTTTCCTTGTTGCTCCTTTGGCTACAATATTCCACAGTATGGCATAAAATCTGTCTCCGTGGAGATAGTTCCTTAGTTTGGTTGTAACTTTCTCTGAGCTCAGGAAGAAAACCAGGTCTAAATATGTCTAAACCAGGACTAAACCAAGACTAAACGAAGGACAAAACCAGCACTAAACCAGGGCTAAACCAAGGATCAAACCAAAGACTAAACCAGCGCTAATCCAGGGGTAAATCAAAACTAAACCAAGACTAAACCATGGACCAAACCAACGACCAAACCAGCACTAAACCAGCACTAAACCAGGACTAAACCAAGAATAAACCAGGACTAAACCATTACCAAGCCAAGGATCGAACCAAAAACCAAACCAGCACTAAACCAAGACTAAACTAAGATTAAACCGAGGACCGAACCGAGGACCGAACCGAGGACAAATCAGGACTGAACCAGGGCAAAACCAGGAATAAACCAGGGTTAATCCAGGACTAAACCAAGACTAAACCAAGGACCAAGCGAGCACTAAACCAGCACCAAACCAGCGCTAAACCAACACTAAACCATGTCTAAACCAGGACTAACCAGGACCAAACTGAGGATCAAATCACAACCAAACCAAGAACCAAACCAGGGCTAAACCAGGGCTAAACCTTGGACCAAACCAGGGACCAAACCAGGACTAAACCAGGGCTAAACCAGCTCGCAACCAGCATGCAACTAGCACGCAACCAGGACTAAACCAAGACTACACAGAGGACCAAACCACCATTAAACCAGGACTAAACCAGGACTAAACTCGGTCTAAACCCGGTCTAAACCCGGTCTAAACCCGGTCTCACCTCGTCCATGTCCATGCCGAATCCTGTGGAGGAGGAGATGGCCGTGGAGATCTCGTTGGCCAGCTCCTGTTGTTCTGCGATGTCGTCCATTAAATCGTGAACATCGTCTACGTTCCTGTGAAACAAACACAAACCGCAACGTTAAAGGAGCACTGTGTAACTTTTTTTGATGCACCGTTTGTTACACATTCATTTATGTCTAAGTAGAAGGAAAATTTGAACACCACTAAGTGAAAAAGTAACTGTACAGGGAGGCAGGTACTCAAAAGTAGAATTAAGAATAAAGAATTTAAGTACATGTGTTCAGTTACTTACCAACTGCCTTTAACACAATAAAATTTCTTTCTTTTCTTTCTCCAAAGTCTGAACTCTGACTGAAATATGACCAGATAACGGACACAAGAATCCCATTTCAGGACATATGTTATTAGGTTCTTTTTTCAAATCAATAGTTTGTTTTCATACCTGACAGTTTCGGCCTTCCTCAGAGTCACGTGATGTTGTTGTGACGTGTCGCTCGGCTGATTTAAACAGGTTTTGGCGCGGTTTTCCTACCGATGGAGGCAGCGCCATCTGCAGTCCGACTTCCTCAGGACAATATCCCAGGTGTGTGAGAGTAAAAAAAAGCCCCCTCGTCCCGGTTTATAGTCCTGTGAGCATGTTTCTGTATTTCGATTGCCTCTTAAATCCAGCGACGGTGTTTGTTTTTCTCTGTCCCAGTGACGTTTGCTTCGTTTTCTCTTTTACAGTCGTCAGAAACGGCCGATTTAACCTGTTGCCACCCGCCTCATTTTGGTGTGTGCACAATGGTAAGACATACCCAAATGCCATAGCTTATTAAAAGAAAACCTTAGAACCCACATGCTTGTGTGAGGCACCATTTTAAAGCTTAGGCCTTCTAGTTTCAGTAGATATGTACATGAAGACTGTGAGTGCTGCCTAACCTACAGTACAGTCAATTAAAATTGAAAAAAAAAAAATTTTTTTTGCTTCGAAAAAAAAAAAGAAAAAAATAAAGGCCTTAGCTTGGGCATACTTCATGCTAGGCATTTGTGACTCACTACACTCATTGTTCAAGTTGTTGGCAACAACTGTGTAGAATTTCAGATCTCTAGGACAAAGGGTTTTGATGCTGTGAGCCTTTGTGTATACAAAATGACAATTCGGCACAAGATTGCCAAATTTGTGCCAAAATAATAATAATAATATAGTAATAATAATAATTGTTATTATTATAATACTAATTCTTCTGAGCTTTAGGCATGTTTTCTCAAGAAAAAAAAACTAAAAGTAGCCAAAATTGTCCTCCAACTGAAAGATCTGCCCAATATGGCACCGCTCGCACTGCTCCCTGTCTCCCTCGCTCTTACACTTATAAACACAGGGTCCGTTTCCAATACAATCTGCATGTCTCACCCACCGTTTGAAAGCTCTGGTGATAGGCTAAAACAATATGTCAATCACTTTCTGGAAGATCCAATGACTGAAGAGATTTCCCGTAAACAAACTGATGACGCGTGCGTAAAGCCAGGAAGTACGTGAGTGCGTTAGCTTCTTCAGCGGCTTGTCCCACCTAAACCCCGGCACCGACAACAGCGGGGAGGGTCTCATTTTGAAGCTAAGAGTGTGAGGAAAACAAGCGTACCCAAGAGCGGGAGAGAAAGGGAAGTGAGAGCGGGAGAAGAGGCGGAGAAGAGACATAATATTTTCATTCACGGATTCATCCACTCATACGGACGCCGATTTTCTGGATTATTCCCCCACATGGAATTATTTTTTGGAAAAACAACTTGATATTCTTTTTCTGTGGATTATTACGGATTTATTGAGTACAACTTTTCATGGATTGAACGCGTTTTGGACCGACAGAACCGGCTCAAAGGTAAGAAACGCGTATCTTATTCTTTGTTTATGATGTGAATTTTTAAGTTATAGCGTTTTAGGCTCGTTGTACGGCATAAAATGAATGATATGGTTGTTTTATTGACAAATTAAGCTTTCAAACGATGTATGGCATGCCAGTAGTGAAAACAATAATGAAGGTGAATATACAGAGTGAACATTTTTTATTGGAAAATCGCCCGCCGGCGGGCGGGTGGATGGTAGGTGGTTAAGCTGTCTCTCTTCTGCTTTGTGTTTTGTTGCTCGTGTTTCACCTTCACGGTTTCCTTCATGCATTCTGTTCTAGGGGGTGTTTTTACTCTCACACACCTGGGATACCTGTCCTGAGGAAGTCGGACTGCAGGTGGCGCTGTCGTCCTGCCTCCACCGGTAGGAAGACAGCGCCAAAACCTGTTTAAATCACCTGATTGACACGTCACAGCAACATCACGTGACTCTGAGGAAGAGCGCAGGGAGCAGTCGAAACTGTCAGGTATGAAAACAAACTCTTGGTCTGGAAAAAGAATCTAATAACATAAAATATCGGAAGACCAAATGAACCTTATCGGACCATTTCAGAACCTGTTTATAGAGGTTTAAACTACAAGTACAACAAGATTCTTCTATAAAAACACAAGATATTTTATGATGATATGATCTAAATTATTGCAGCTTTTGTGATTTGACAAAATATGTCAACCAAAATTGCTAATTGTGTAACCCCTGGACAATATCTTCAATAAATATCAGTTAATGGACTGAAATAAGATAAAAAAAAATTTATTATTTGGTCACTCACATGCTGTTGTGGGCCTGTTTGAGGGCCTTGGCAGCAAAGCCCATGTTCTTGAGCACCTCTGTGTTGGTGTTGGCGTTCTCTAGCGCCTCCCTCTGGAACTCGATGGTAGAGAGCGTCCCGTCGATCTGCTCCAGCTGTTTCTCTAGGCGTTTTTTCCTCTTCAAGGCCATGAGAGCCGCTGCAGGCGCAAAGTCACAAGGTTAGTTTAAAAGATTCGTATTACACTCTTCTGTGATCTCTGTTATGATGTTTTCTCTTCACAAACAGACCTGGAGTTTTGTTTCATTCACATGTTTAACCTTTCCAGACATACGAGCAATTTTATCGTACATTTGTCCTCCTCACCATGATTTTTTTTCTTAATTTTGCGTTAAAACTCCCTCTTTTACCCCCTAATGAAGTGTTATACATCCTTTTTTTTTCAGTACAACCTGTTATTTCACAATCTGCACACTGTAGTTGTGTCACATGGCTGTAATAAAAGCTACAGGACCAGAAAACTAAATTCACACTCATTTATACAAACACACAGCAAATGTATGTAATGTATAAACAACTTTTTGGACATAAAAAATGTTTCATTTTGGGCCGTAGCTACAAAAGTGCAAATATCAAGACTTGTAAGTAAACTAAAAATATCCTTACTGCCCTCTAAACAAAAAAAAGTGCAATTGCCCCATGACTTTCCTGGTGCCAGTCATAGAACCATGGACCATAAAGCCCAGTTTATTGTCCAAATCGTCTGCCTCACGGTGCAGAGGGTCTGCATCGAACGACGTGCACCTCAGAAATTTTCTAACTACGTGTAAAAACGACGCAGACAGCAGGGGAAGACAATAAGGGCTGTTATTGGTCCTCTCCACCACCACATTACAGACATTCCCTGTACTCCGCTTTCCTTTCTTACAATATACACTGAGTAATAATGTGTTTAATGCAGCTTTGTGCACATTTATTTATGTTTTACAGAAATGAAACTTAAAACCACATGACTAATTTGCATAAACTATAAGCAGTGGAAAAAACAGCTCTCTCCTTGTTCTCTGATTCAGCTTCTGTCGGACTAAAAGACATGACTCAGTGGAATATGAGTGAATGTGCTGCTGATGATGAGTCTGTTCTGTGCTTCTTTTAGGCTTGGGCGGGAACACGGTATTTCAGTATCCCGCAGTATCAAAGGTATCAGTTTCCTTAAGGTCATTTAAAAAATTCTGCAAAGCATAAGGACCTAATATAATATTATAATTTACTGATATCTAAATTTGTGTGTGGTTGAATTTTCAATATAATGTTATCACAATTTAAAACTAATAGTGTCTATAATGTTTCTTTTAACAGCGCGGGGAGACAACGTTCGATTAGTTTTGTTTTGTTGTCACGTGACGCTCATAAGGGAGACCAAGACAAGACGGCAAGTCCAGCTGCAAGCGAGTTGATCCTCCCCCACAAAAAATACTAGTAATTTTGCAATTTGGCGGCATTTTGGCTTCAGGTGCACATTTGTTTACTTTTTACAGAAACGAAATTTAAAACCACATGGCTCATTTGCATAAAATGTACATCACTGATAAAAACAGCTTGCTCCTTGTGCACGGATGCGGTTCATCTTCTGTCGGACTAAAGGACACGACTCAGTGGAATATGAGTGTTCTTTCTATGACAGAGGGGTGTTCTGCTGATGGTGAGTCTGTTCTGTGCGTGTATCGCGTTGGACAAGGTTCGTGTGAAACTTTTCAGAGATTATAAATCTGCAGGTCGTATGCAGAGACCGTATAGCGGTGTGGTTGTATTAAAACATTTTGGTAATATGGTAATATCGTATATCCCGGTAAAATCCTGAGAAGGTTTAATGGTATCAGAATTTGGATACCGCCCAACCCTGCCTTCTATCACGTTGGAGATGGTTCATGTTAAGCTTTAAACACCAGGTTTAAATCCTCGCCTCCTCACATTGTGGCGGTGGATTACTTCACGGCGCACAGACCTCAACACAGATCCATTAATCCATAAATTCGGCTTTAGGGGCACTTCAAAAAAACGGGGCTTTAACGCTCCCAAAATCGTGTTGTCTGAGATCGCGATTTTCGGTCCAAAACAACTGATCATTCAGCCCTAGAAAGTTCTATGATTTAATGTTGAAAATCACATTCTATTGTCTAAATAAAGAGTACTTTATTTTATTATCTCCAGGTATCAAGTCTATTCCTTAATACTGAAACTGGGAGCGCCAAGATGCTGATAACATCACATCTAACCACAACTGTCATCTGCAAACCACTTAAATAGTTTTTTTAGTTTCGTTTTCATTGTTATATTTTGACACAAGATCGTGCACACAAGAGGAAAATGATCTCGTGAGACTTTTTTTCTCTCATGCGTTTACATTTGGATTGGACAAAAAAGGTCAAACGCTGGTGAGTTGATGTTTTGAGAAGCCGTAGTTCCAAAAAGCAGTGCAAAAATAACCCCAAAAGTACACAAAAACACATATAAAACATAAAGGCCAAAACTGTGAACCGAACGCCACAATTTTATTATAGTTTAAATCAAAATCTCGCCTTGTCTTGATCTTGGGCTCCTTATTTAGGATCATATAGCAAGTCCCAAATCCAGGTCAGCAGTTTTAGGTCAGTAGTTTAAGAGAAGTACTTAATAACACGGTGAATAATTAGGCGTGATCTCACTGTGCGGTGAAACGAAACTCCAGCGTGTCCTAGGAGACTGGTATGTTTGCTATGCTCTTTCTTCACGCCTCAGACTTTAAAACAGGTTTGAATGAAGTAACAGCTCCACTTAAACTGATAATGTGCCTCGGGGCTCCTCTGGATCTCCGCTCACAACTGTAAAGGCTGCAATTAAACAAGCTCTAGGTTATTACAACGGTTTAAGATAGGAAAAAAACATGCCGTATTGGTTAGGAGTGTGCAAAAATATCTAAATATCACTATATCGTATTCTTTAATGTGATGATAGAGTATTGATATCATGGACTGCTGTACTGATATATCGCCAAGAGTATTTTTTGGTTTATTTTACTAAACTATTTTGTCACAGAGTTACAGTTTTGTTGCTTGTTTAGTGGAAGAAAACTCATTTATGTGACATATTTGAAATTTTTTTGATGATTAAAATGTTTGTGTTTCATATGAACTTTGCACAAGAAGTGGTTTAACAAAGATTTTTAGTATCACAGCCATGATTTTGCCATTTAAAAAAAAATTATCCGTATCGAATCAGTTTGAAATATGTCGTATTGAATCGAAAGTGCACTGTATCGAGGTATGTATCGTACTGTAGCCTATGTATCGAGGTATGTATCGTATCGTGGCCTATGTATCAAGATATGTATCATATCGTGGTCTATGTATAGAGGTATGTATCGTATCATGGCCTATGTATCGAGGTATGTTTCGTACTGTGGCTTATGTATCAAGGTATATATCATATCGTGGTCTATGTATCGAGGTATGTATCGTATCGTGGCCTATGTATCAAGGTATGTATCGTATCAGCAACTTCTTAACCCAGCCCTAGTATTGGTCGTGTTTTGATACTAAGGAACAGACTCGATACTCAATACTGATTCC
>NW_026571432.1:0-11000 GCF_026225935.1 Boleophthalmus pectinirostris
CTGAACCAGGACTGAACCACGACTGAACCAGGACTAAACCAGGACTGAACCAGGACTAAACAGGACTGAACCAGGACTAAAACAGAGCTGAACCAGGACTGAACCACGACTGAACCAGGACTAAAAAAGAGCTGAACCAGGACTGAACCAGGACTAAACCAAGACTAAACCAGGACTAAACCAGGTCTGAACCAGGTCTAAACCAGGACTAAACTAGGTCTAAACCAGGACTAAACCAGGTCTAAACCAGGTCTAAACCAGGTCTAAACTAGGACTAAACCAGAACTGAACCAGGACTAAACCAGGTTTAAATCAAAACTAAACCAGGCCTAAACCAGGTCTAATCTTGGACTAGAACTTGGAAGCGCCTTGAAGACAGTAATTGTACTTGTGTGTATTTCAGGAGCAGTTCATGGACCCTGTACTGTAGTAGTAATAGTACTTGTGTGTATTATAGTACTACTACTACTACAGCTTCTGATCCAAGAACATGCAGTACAGGGTCTTACACAGCTCCATGAACTGCTCCTGAAACACAAGTACTACTACTACTACTACAGGTGTATGCAGTACTGTACAGGTGTATGCAGTACTGTACAGGATGTATGCAGTACTGTACAGGTGTATGCAGTACTGTACAGGTGTATGCAGTACTGTACAGATGTATGCAGTACTGTACAGGATGTATGCAGTACTGTACAGGTGTATGCAGTACTGTACAGGTGTATGCAGTACTGTACAGTATGTATGCAGTACTGTACACAGTATGCAGTACTGTATGCAGTACTGTACAGTACTGTACAGTATGCAGTACTGTACAGGTGTATGCAGTACTGTACAATGTATGCAGTACTGTACAGGTGTATGCAGGTACTGTACAAATGTAATGCAGTACTGTACTGTACAGGTATGTATGCAGTACTGTACAGGTGTATGCAGTACTGTACATGTATGCAGTACTGTACAGTGTATGCAGTACTGTACGTATGCAGTACTGTACTGTACAGGTGCAGTACCTGGTTCATTCGGGGCAGGTCTTTGATGCTCTCTCTCCTCGGCTCGTGCTCTTTGGCCCACTGTCTCAGGTAGAATCGGTAATCCTTCACTTTCTCCTCTGAAACACACACGTCAGGGTCAGACCGGGGTCATACAGAGGTCATACAGAGGTCATACAGAGGTCATACAGAGGTCATACAGAGGTCATACAGAGGTCTCAAAATGTCCGCTGTGATATTATAAAGTCATTTTTAAATCAAACTTCACAGTGCCGCTGAAGCCCGTGTGTGTGTGTGTGTGTGTGCTGGTGTTTACCTTTCTTCTCTGAGTTTTCTCCTTCAGTTTTCCCTTCTGCTGCAAAAACACACAGACAATGTACTGGCTTAAAAAAGGCAAAAACATTACACACAAATAAGAGCCAGTGCACAACGAGATGCGGAAAAAGAGCCACAATATTTTCTGAGTGTCGCTCGTAAACCCACCTCCTCCTTAAAGAACACACATTCTGCTTAAGTATAGTTTTAATCTTTAACTTTTGACATTTTAAAATCATAATATTGATCTTAAAATGACAACAAATCCACTGACTTCTACTTTTTTTTTTCTCATTTGTACCAAAATGAGTACGCAAACGCTGCCAAATCCTAAAAGCGTATCACCGAATAAGAAAATAAAACTAGAGAACGAACCATGTAGAGCGTTGATCTTGAAAATATGTGGTTAAAGTTTAATCAAACANGCCGGAAGAGGCCCCATGCTCACTTCCTATTTGACAGCTCTGTCCATTTGTATACGGCCTATGGTGATTCCTCACTTACCTTATGACCAGAGTGGAGTTTTGCATTTACAGCGATATTCCTCTAACCAGACTGTTGCCACCTAATGCCTTCGCTCAATTTCATTTCTCTCCAGCGACTAGGTCAGGAATCAGAATACACTAGACGGTTTGCAAGAACTTCAGAAGTGTGAGTTCGGGCACCAGCCAATCAGCAAAGAGCCATACATTCTGTGTTGGCAACGATTCCCGAGATCGAGGATTTAAAGCCGGAACAAAGAGAATGTTTGGTGAATTTTATCAAGGGGAAAAACGTTATTGTTCTTCTTCCTACGGGATTTGGGAAAAGCTTAATAGACCAGTTAGTCCCGGTAGCGGTGCATTACATATGTCACGACCAAATAGGAGCAATTGGTTAAATTTAAAAAAGTACCCGCCTACCGTAGAGCGAATGAATCCTAATGCTGCGGGGTCAGACGGTTTCCACAAAGTGAAACTGGCTGATGAATAAGGCTAATATTCCTCATTCTCTGACAATAATTTAATAAAGCTTTATGATTAGATGCAGACAACACACAGTGAACTCAAAAGCTGCTGATAAGGATTATTAATCATTCAATAGATATAAATATTTAGTTCTGAGTTGTAAACTTTTCATAACTGTAAAACCTGTGAATATGATTGAACAATTCAGAAAAAAAAAAAAGTTTTTAGTAAAAGTGATTGTGTTGTGATTTGCAATTATTATATGTCTTAAATCCACTTTGAAACATGTTTAATTCTGCTCTACTAGTCGAATATTGATACACAAAGTCCAGGATGTTCAGACACACAAATATACTGTATTAATAATATATGTGTATGTTTTGCATAGATAAAGTCATGCAGCTCTTTTACCAGCAGCACACAAAGAATACACTGTGTACTTTTAAATAACTGGTATCAGAGAGGAATTAATTTGAATAACTGAGATATTAATAATCAATTATAAACTCATTTTAATGTCAAAGTACATTAGAATACTTTTAAATTAAACAAAATGGAGAATGGACCTCTGAATCTACCCCTGAAAGACTACAGGGTTAGATTAAATATAAAAATCTATATATAAAATAATAATAAATAACAAAGATACTGAGTGTTTTGCAGAGGTCCAGAGTTGTTTCTGGCTTATCTTAACTATCAACTTTCAGAGGCCAGAGGAGAGTTGTGTGTCACGGTAATGCCAACAACAACAAGCATGCCAACAGCGGAACGGCGAACTTCCTGGTTTCTGGACAATAAAATCACTTTGTAATCCGATGCAGACCGTACACAACAGACTTATTCTGACCCTAAGAGCTGCTTTTACCATGTATCTGTACTGGGGCAAAACAAATTTTACTTTTATTTATAATTTCATGTATTTGTTTATGTTCTCCTTTAGGCCAGAGGAGCTGCCCCCAGTGCTGACCTTGCTCCCAGACAACATCCTTCAGGTTTTACGTCACCAGCTGCTTCAGTGCGTCCAAAAGGCTTCAGACGGTCTGGAGCCAGAGCAGCAGAACCTCGCTCTGCTCCTCCTCAAGTTCCTCATCCTCGTGTGCAGGTCGGAAAGCAAGAAGAACTGACAAAGAATGGAATAAAATAGGATGATAGATTACTTAATTTGTAATTTTTATGTTTCCTTCACAATTCATTGCACCAGTAGATGTAGTAAAAGTAGAATAGCTGTTGTTTCAGTCAAAGGGTTTCTTCTGGAAGGTCTTCTGTCACAGTAGAGCCACATTCGCACATGCAACTTAAATTTATCTGCATTTTCCCAGAAAAGGATCAAAGCCAAACTGATTTCCCTGCATTTTTTTCACTGGAAAATTACCAAAGTTGGGGAAGGCTAAACTGAGCTGGAGGAGAATTCTGCAGTGGAATTTGTGGTTTAAGTGTCAGATTGCAGATTTGTTGACCTGGTTTATGGTTAATATCTCTGTCATTACTCGGCCTATCCACATGAAACAAAAACTGGCACAAAGTTCAGCGTCTTCTCTGTCAGTATAAAAAGCAAAAGTGTTATTCAGCCCCAAAGATGTGAATGTTGTTGGTTGAAAGGAATACTAAAGTTCACTCTGGATATTTCCTCCAAGAACAGTGAATCTCCTATAGAGTTACCAGATAAGAAAGCAATTATAATGTCTTTTTTTTTTTCTTCTTACAGGAATTTGTCCAATGTGGAGGAGATCGGCACCTGCTCCTACATCAATCACATTATCAACATGACCACCCTTTACATTCAGCAGGTTTGATATCAGTTTTGTACAAAGACTAACTGAGATAATAATAATAATCCGTCAAGGCTCAAGTAATGGATTTTAATTACTTGTTATATTCTGTTATCATGATACATTGTACTTTCTCAATCTATGCTTCTACTACCTAATATTATTACCTACGAGTTATTCTATAGAAAACTGTGACTAAACCAGGACTAAACCAGTTCTAAACCAGGACTAAAACAGAGGAGTAAACCAGGACTAAAACATGACTAAAACATGACTAAACCAGGACTTAAACATGATTAAATCAGGACCAACCCAGGGCTAAACCAGGACTAAAACATGACTAAAGCAGGACTAAACCAGGACTAAAACATGACTAAAGCAGGACTAAACCAGGACTAAAACATGACTAAAGCAGGACTAAACTAGGACTAAACCAGCAGTAAACCAGGACTAAAACATGGCTAAACCAGGACTAAACCAGCACTAAACCACAACTAAAATACAACTACAACATGACTAAAACAGGACAAAACCAGGGCTAAACCAGGACTACACCATGGCCAAACCAGAACCAAAATAGGACTAAACCAGGACTAAACCAGGACAAGTGTAAATACATCCTAGTTTTGTGTTTTGTGTCTAGTTTTGCTTCGGTATCTTGCCTGCTGTACTAACTAATCATTCTGCAAGTACACAAAATTAATGATTCTTAAAGCTGAATCAAATTTGTGTTGGTTACAGTTGAAAAGTAAGACCAAAGAGAAGGAAATGGTGGACCAGAGCCAGGCTGAAGAGTTTGTCCGTCACGCTTTGGCTTTCTGTGAGAGTCTGTACGACCCATATCACAACTGGAGGCACCGGACCAGCGGGTAACTCAAATATACCATAAGACTGCAGCTGCATGATCAAATATTAATGATAGCTGCTTTTATGAACGTATATATATCTTAGACTGCTGTGTTTTGATTTTCAGGGAGCAGGTTGGGACGGTGGAGCGGAGCAGACAGAAGTACAAGGCAGCACCTCTCACTGTGGAGTTTGTTCCTTTCTTTTATCGTGAGTCTATTTGTGTCTGATTTCTGTTTATTTTTCTTGTATTCTTTACGCAAGACAACATAATCAAAATAAATTATTTAACTGTACTGTGATTACAAGCGAGCCAGATGTAATTATATTAAAGGCGCTCTACTTTACTTTACTCTCTTAAAATGTGAAAAACAGAAATAGTTCATCTTTAACGGTTTGTATAAGTCCAAAGTTACTTACATTATGCCTTCTTAGCATCCTAATTATGCTCCGTAGCATATATGTAGTAATGGAGACAGTAACTAGCATGCTAACTGGGCACATCCTGACAGTAAAAATGAGTAAAATGCTTTATAATTGACAGATTGATTCGTTTTTATTTCGAGTTTGTGCCAAGAGATGAACAATAATTATGTATACTAAATATACATTGTAAACAACAGAAAAGCACATTTCTCGAAAAGGAAATTAAAGAAGACTTTTTTTTTTTAACCTCAAGAGCTCGTTATACAATATATCTGTACTGGGGGGGATACACATTTTGCTCAGATACATGGAAAAAACCCGGTACAAGCTCTTAAATATTGTTTTGAAAATGTTAACAAGTAAAAAATATGCAGCTACATGCGTGAATGAAACAAAAGACTATTCCTAAGATGTTTTGACGACACTTGAGCATAATATAGGATCTTTAAAACACAATTAGAAACACTTGTCTTACCTCTTGACTCGACGAGACCTGCGTTACGACTCGGTTTTTCAATTATAGGTTTTTTAAATGTCTCTTTGTTGTGGTATGATTGGTATGAAGGAAAGAGACATTACGGAGCCAACACAGGGCATGGCTTGTGCCCATTCGAGTGTGTTGACAGATGAGTTAATAGATGACCAAGACTATGACCTGGAGGTTACTGCCACATACCATTCTCCTCTATCTGAGTATCTAGTCTTAAATATCTAAACAAAGTGCTACAAGCGATGGGACAAGGTCTTGTGAGGTAAAGTTGTCTCAAGATTGTGCACACATGATAAAAAAATTACGGTGAGATTCTTTAACCCAGGGGTCCCCAACCCCTGTGTCGTAGGTCGTTTGGTACCGGGCCACCAAAGTGCAAAGCCCCCCTCCCATATGCATTTCTAAACCAGAACTAAACCAGAACTAAACCAGGACTAAACCAGGACTAAACTGGGTCTAAAACCAGGTCTAAAACCATAAATAAACCAGGTCTAAACCAGGACTAGCCCAAGTCTAAATCAGGACTAAACCAGGACTAAACAAGAACTAAAACAGGACTAAAACAGGATTTAGCCAGGACTAAACCAGGTCTAAACCAGGACTAAACCAGGACTAAACCAGGACTAAACCATGCCGCACCGCCGCAGCCCCTGGTTCGCAAAATATTGTCGGACATTAAACCGGTCCATGGCCCTAAAAAAGGTTGTGGAGCACTGCTTTAACTGATTTTTTATCCAATCCAAAATGGTTAATGCTGGAGAGTTACACCTCTTAAGAAGCTATAGTTATATTTTTATTATATTAAATCAAATAAATCTAAAATTGTGAGGGCAAAATTGTGAACTTTATTGCTGAATTAATTACACATAATGTCAAAATCTTGTCTCTTGTCTTGTAAAAATTAAGCACTATTGTTTACTAGAGCTGGAATGGACTATAATAGTGTTGTCTGCATCTAATTAGTAAGCATTTTGTTGTCTGATGTTCAGGAAGTGCACGTTAGCATCCCAGTTGTTGGCTTTAATAGGTATGTCTTGATAAGAAATTTGGAAGTGCTACATATTGCTGAAGAAAATATAGACAATAAATAATAATAAAACACAGTCTGCAATAAATAAATAAAAGAATAAAACACATTAGTAGTTAGTTTGTGTCTATAATGAGTATTTTTAGTTATTTATTCAACCGTCACCTAATTGTAGAACAGAAAAATAACAAAAACTTCCCCTACAGAAACTTCCCGTGATAAATATTGACCCTCCAAAATTATTGTTCCATTTGTCATGTATTGAACAGTAAGTCAATATAGTAATTATCGTGACCTAGTTGTGAAAAGTGCTTATAAACTCATCATGGTGATTAATTAGGATGCTCTGAACGCATAAGGTAAGTGAGGAATAACTTTGGACCACTGCAAACCTTTTAAAATAGTTCTGTTTTTCACTTTTTAAGACCGTACAGAGTCTTTAGTATCATAATCCACTGAATAGGTGTGGCTGTATTTTGTTTTCCTGCTTTGTTTACATAGATAACACCGCACCTCCAGATCCTCTCAGTGCATCTCGGTGTTTATGTTATGGCCTGTGTTCCTGTTACAGAGTGCTTCCAGGAGAGTGAGCATCTGAAGGAGAGTTTAAAGTGCTGTTTGCTTCACCTCTTTGGGGCCATAGTAGCAGGAGATCAGGTAAGAATATAGGTTAAGTTCGTTCAGTTTATGCAAGAAAAAGGCAACAAAAATAAGTGGCTCAAATGTCTGGTTACTAAGGCTGGGTATTATTAAGAAGTTGCCAAGTACGATACTATACATATCTCGATACAGTGAACTTTCAATTTGATACGATATATTTAAAATCAATTCGATATGGTTCAATAAAAAATAAAGTCTAATCATGGCTGTGGTACAAAAAGTGTTTGTTAAACCACTTCTTGTGCAAAGTGAATATGAAACACAAACATTTTATCCTCAAAACATTGAAAATGTCAAATGTGTCGCATGAAAAAAGTTTCCTTCCTCTGAACAAACAAAAACGTAGAAATGTACCAGAATAATTGTGTGTGTGTGTGTTATGTGTGTGTGTGTGTGTGTGTGTGTGTGTGTGTGTGTGTGTGTGTGTGTGTGTGTGTGTGTGTGTGTGTGAGTGAGTGTGTGTGTGTGTCTTGGATATCTGTACAAATATGGACAGGGCTATGTCTTAGGAACAAAAGGATGCACCTCTTTTAATTGATTTTTAGAGGGCTTTTTCAGAGGGCTTCATTTTAAAGACACCCTGAAAATCAAAGTGAAATAATGCTGTAGCAGGCTAGTCCATTTTGCCTAAATTTAATTTGTGCAGCTCAAAATGCTTCTCGGTATCTATGAAGTGTGTTTGTGATTGTTTGGACAGAAACATTCACACAGTGTCCTGCTGGTGGTTATTCTGTAGGACACAGGCAGAGCTCAGCCTGTTCCTCCTGCACAAAGGAGCAGATCTGGGTCCTGCTGATGGGTTGAGGAACTTCTACAGCCCTGTCCAGTTCTCCTAGAGTAACTGCCTGTGTCCTGAAATCTCCTCTGTATTCTGGAGATTGTGCTGGAGACACATTAAATCTCTCTGTAAAGGCATGCCTGCAAGAAGTTGGACAATCTGTGCAGCTTCTGTAAGGTCAAGGAATGGCCTCATCCTCCCAGTAGAGATGATCACTGTCGTCAAAGCAGCACTAGTGAAAAAAAAAAAACAGCCAAAAACACCAAGAGAGAGTAACTTGCAATGAGCTCCATATGTAAAAGCAGTTCTGTTTGAAGGCCTGTGTCATTGGTGTCACTCTTGTTCACCTGTTGAACTCCATTATGTTAATGTTTCAGGCTGATGCTTTATAATTTAAAGAGTTGTACAGTATAACTATAATGAACTATCCACTGTACAGTATGATTCACTTCCCACACACACAGAAACTGAACTATTGAAAAGAAATTATGCAGCACAGCTTGTTGGAAACATACTTTCCGAACATTCCTCCTCGTAATAGAAAGGTGCTGAAATAGTCAGACCTGGTGAAGGACTGGAGTGAAGGAAAAGAGTGCTTCTTCTATTTCACGTGTGGAAATATATTGTGAATTAAACAAAATACACGACCAGTCAAACGTTGGGACACTACTACTACTGGGTCCGGTCAAGTGGTAACGGAGGGAAACAGGGGCAGATTTTTGACATTCAAATGTCTCTTATTCAGAAACTAGAGGGACTATTGAAATAAGTAAAGTATCAGAATGTAGGAAAGAGTTACACTCCAACAGGGTCAAGTTAAACCTGTGATATTCTTTCAAGTTGTTGACAAAAAAATTAAAAACTCATGTTGGTAACGGGGGGAATGAAATATGCAGCACTTTTTGGGCAATAAATCCAAACAGTGATAACTCTTGGTTCTCACTTACATATCCTTAACCCTCTCCAGGCAGGCTTTGCAGATTTGCAACAGTTAAATTCCAATTACCTAAATACTCCACATCCATACTTTATGAGCTTTTTTCCCATCCATGCTGATAAGAAGAGAGAAGAGAAGTGCAAAGTACTTTTGTGCTTTATAAAGGATAAAAATTGTTTCTTGGGGCACCACACGAAAAAGTGATGTTGTTCTGCCGCTGTAAAGCTGTTACACTGTGCTTTTTGTTTTCATTGTTATAAAAAGTGGTATACACATAAAGTTAGTGTTCATATCATTTTCAGTCTTCTTCTTGTTAATTTACCACACCGGACCAATGCTGCAACATCCCAGAATGCACTGGATCTCAAAAAAAAGTCAGGATTGTATATTACAACTCCATATGATAATTTTCCCCAAATATCAGATTTTTCCTGATACTAAAACTTAATTTGAGCCTGAGAGGGATAACAAACTGGTTTGAATATTTGCTTCATATAGTTTTCTACCATATGGTACAAGATTAGGTTGAAAAACCTCTTACTTTTTGAGTAATGAGATTTTTTATTAAGAAAGGTCATGGTAACGGAGGGAAAAGTAACAGAGGGAAAATTGTGCAAACAAGTAGAAGGTGCAGGATTTTGCATTTTTTCTTCCGAATACTTTAATATTACTTCAAAATGAAAGGAAACTATTTCTATAAAATATGTCAGTCCTTCCAAGCAAATTTGTATCATTTTAAATACTTTTTTTTTTTTTTTAAATCCTGTACCTTCATCAACAGTTCAAAGATGGAATAACACAAGATATGATGAAATACATCCATTTATTGACATGATTTGCAGGTCTTTGAAATTTGGGAAATAATTTTTGTTCCATGTTTCATACATGGTCTGTTTAAAACATATGGAACTTTAGAACCAAAAATGATACAGAAAAAAGGTCAACAGTTTCATAAACTAGAGTACATATGTATCTGTTCAATACATTTTTATACTGTACTGTACTGTACTGCTGTATACTTCTGCTTGACCGGGCCCATATACATTCTACATTTGAGATACAAAGAGAAGTCTTCACATGTATGAAGTGAGATATATGGAAGTATGTAGTAAAAGGAAAAGTGAAATAACTGAACTAAATGTTTTTTCTCCACCTTTTGCTTTGTCAGGGGCATTGCAAACCCTTGTCCTTCTGTCAGAGAGCTTTATGATGAAGTCTTCTGAAATAGTTTTCCCTTCACAGCTGTGCCACAGGGTCAAGAAATGCAGAGATTGCAAACCAGAGTTCAAAGCAAAGTGTGGAGTAAATTTTTTTGTCTTCAACATTTCACATGTGCCTTTCATAGTTTTGATGCCTTCAGTGAGAATGTACAATGTGAACAAAGAAGAAACATGAAGTGTGCCCTGACTTGATTGGTAGAGTACAAATAAAAGTACAAGGTTTAATGAGCTCAATAAGTCTCCATCAAAAAGAAGGAGTATTACACTTCTGTGGGGTATTAACTGCTGACACGTAACATACTGAGCGAACTGAGAGAAGAATTTTACCTTTTACTATTTTGAAAATGTTATATTTGATGAAAATAACACCCTCCTTTCTCTTTTCTCTCCACACTCACTCCCCTTCAGAGGAATATCTCATTACAGTCAATGTTAGACTTAAACTTACACTCAGACAAACTTTATTGATCTACAAGGGAAATTATTTGCGTGTGCATTTTCCTAATAAAACTACTGTACATCGCATCAGGTTTGTGAAGTTGTAGTGTATTGTTTTGTATCTTGCGCTTGTATATTTATGAAAAATTGCA
>NW_026571433.1:0-25000 GCF_026225935.1 Boleophthalmus pectinirostris
AGCTACTGCAGACAGCACTACACCGACCTGGCCACTGTGGAGAACATGGAGGACGTACTCACCCTAAACGAGATGGTCGACCGGAGCAGACTGCAGCTGCTCAAACCTCCAGACGGATTCCTCAATGTAAGTGTAGAGACATTAACGGGAGTGAGCCTTAAGGCGGTCACTCAGCGCTATGCTCGTCCTGAGTCGGCCACCACCACTTTTTTGCTAAACTCGTTGTAGTTAAAACGCTCATGGTTAACAGTTGGCAAACTCATTCTACACAAGGAAATCTACTTCTGTGGTAACTTTCTCTTTACATTTCATTCAATAATCCAAGTTTGAAAGTAGTTTGGAAAAAAATGCGTCAGGATTGCTCGGGCAATGTTTTTCAGTCATTCAATGTTCTATAATTCCAGAAACACAGTACAAATACACGCCTCTGTGGTCATTTAATCAACAAAAATGTACTCGAGACAATAAGCGGACTGAGAGGGAAAGGGGAAAGGTGGATCCTGGATTTATTGTGATGGATTTATTTTGCTCTTCAAGTGCATATTTTCCCCCTTTGCTGCTTATGTTGCACACAGAAGAAAGGGAAAGTTAGTGCTGTTGTTTCAAATTCATTTTGTCTTTTTAAATCTTTTACTGAAAAAAGTATTCATTAAACATCATTATGCTGCATTTAATATTAAACAATAGATGGTAGATGGTAGATTTACATTAAAATCTAATTCTAAGAGAATGATACTATAATATATAGTATACTATACTATATTTGGGAAAGCATCAAAAAATGTCTTTACCTAAAAAAAAAAATTATAACGATTACGCATATTTTGTTACCACAAATATGAAGAAATATGTATCACTGTGTTTTGAAGATTAAAATAGATGTATGTTTATCTGATGTATTTTAAAGTTTTATCAATGGAGACAAACAAAGAGGAGAAAAGCAAGTGAGACAGCAGGAATGTGAGTGGACACATATCACCACAAGGCCAAACTTCAGTCTATCATAAAATAAAGACCACACACTTATTGCAGATTAACAATAATGACTCTACTTCCTGTGAACTTTATCTGTGCTTTAAAAATCATGTATCTGAAGTTCTGCACCACATTTCACAAATAATAATAACACAGTTTTGACTTGCATCTGAACTAGAAGTGCAGAGCTCTGATCTTTTGAACACTTAAGAGTCTCAAAGTGACTGGTTTTACTGTAGACAGGAAACAGCTGAGGCGTGATGCACTCACACCTGTTTATCTTGTGGTCCGCACACAGATCCCACTGAAATCTTTGTGATCGGAGATTTTAAATCTCATGAGATTCTCCTTGTGTCTGTGGTGTGCGCTTTTTGTCGCACATTTAAAAATTGTTTAAAGGTTGTATGGAGGATTTTTTTTTAGTTTCAAATTGTCAATGATAGCATTATAGAGATGCAGTAGCCTTGTAATTATGATGACTAAGAAAAGAGAATAAAAATTCATCAACTCTGGACGTGGTGGGGCTAAACATTTGCCAATAGATAACGACACTGCCTCGTTATCTGTGAGCTGACAGGCTGTCAATCAAACTCCCTACGTTTCTAGTGTAACTGACTTGCCTGCGCGCCGCCGGTACGTGGTTTACGTACGACTGTCACGCAGTCCACAGACGCAAGACGCACAGACGCTGTTTACTCCACCAACGCAACAGTTCTTAGCGGCTTTTTTGACCTATATCTTCCTCGCAGTTCGCACAAAGTTTGTTGCAATGGCGACAAGAATCCAGGAGCAGTTCGCCGCAAAAGAAAGTCAGTTTTTGAGGTCGCTGAAAGAAGAAGACAAGGGGAAAAGCAGCGAAGCCAAACTAAGGTGATTCTTGTAGATTCATTCCAGCGATGGCGCAACTGAAGCAGACGAAGGGTCTAAAGACTGACGCACTGGTCCACAAATTACTCCTGGACAGGAAACTTCTGCTTATTATGAAAACGTACTTTATTTCCAAGAGCTTAGACAAACGTTGTTCAGGACACAAATGCGATATCCTATGTCTGAAAACGTAATTTTCAAGGCAAAGAAAGAGTCCGCTTGCTGCTGCGTGTTGTAGCTAGTTCATTGGCACGGAATCTCCGCGCACCTTCTCTGCACCCTTTCCTGCTCCTCTCCCCACTGCCCGTTCCGCTCTTCTCCCTGCTCCTCACTTCTTATCTGCGCACGAAATGTCCGCGCCCCCCCTCCCCCGCTCCTCACTTCTCCGTCTTGCCTAACCAACACTGTAGTTAGTTGTTTACAAGTCATGTGCAGCGCACCGGCTGTAAACAAACCTGTTTGTGGCGTAAGGAGGAGGAGGGAGGAGGCGTTTCTACGTAAGGAGCTGGATTTCTCGTTCCTTGGAAAATCCTCTATACAACCTTTAAGACCAAAAACTCCTGTTGTGTGTGGCGGCGTTTAGGGTGCACATACGTTGATGGTCGTGGTGCTGGGGTGGATTAGCCACTAGATCAGGAATCAGAATACACTAGACGGTTTGCAAAAACCCTAGAAGTTGTCGACCGCACACCGGCCAATCAGTGAAGAGCTGTGAAGTCATGACGTCAAACTGGTGGCGTCTGTCTGTGTCCCTTTTGTGGAACAGCACAACAGTAAACAAAGCGTTGAGATGAATGTAGACGAAGACAGACATTCTGTGTTGACAATAATTCCCAAGATCAAGGATTTAAAGCTGGAACAAAGAGAATGTTTGGTGAATTTCATCAAGGGGAAAGACGTTATTGTTCTTCTTCCTACAGGATTTGGGAAAAGCTTAATATACCAGTTAGTCCCGTTAGTGGAGCATTACATACGTCAAGACCAAATAGCAGCGATTGGTTAAATAAAAAACGTACCCGTCTACCATCGAGCGAACGAATCCTAATGCTGCAAGGTCAGACGGTTTCTACGCAGTGAAACCAGCTGATGAATCAGACTAGGGGTGGTTGTAGCACTGGTAGAATTAGTAGTACTGGTAGTATCAGTAAAACTGTTGTAAAAGTTGTACAGCCTCCTGAGAGCATCAAAAAGACAGACAGATGTATTGACCTGATACACATGGTGTGTTCAGTCGTATTTTAAAGACTTGAGTGTTCAGATGTTGTGTGGTCCATGTTCACAGGGTACCTGGATCGGGCTGTATGATGACGTCAACACTTGGAGCTGGTCCCTGTCAGACCCGACCTACTACAGCGAGGGACAGGAGAACTACAGGAACTGGACTCCTGGGGCCCAAATAACCTCCACGCAAACCAGTTCTGTGTCTGGATGTATCAAAGCGGACAGTGGGAAGACTACCAATGTACCCACCAATTACAGGCCATCTGTGTGAATCTGACAGG
Organism: Boleophthalmus pectinirostris; assembly: GCF_026225935.1. Taxonomy (NCBI): domain Eukaryota; kingdom Metazoa; phylum Chordata; class Actinopteri; order Gobiiformes; family Gobiidae; genus Boleophthalmus; species Boleophthalmus pectinirostris. The sequence goes on from NW_026571433.1 coordinate 3,345, forward strand.
TGAGATTCTGGGCTGGTTCCACATCATGCAGCTCCACTTCACCTTGAACACGAGCAGTTTAAATTCTCAAAATGCATTTCGCTCTGAGGGAGAATTCTTTCTGGCCCCAAGCTCCCGGAGCTGCAGTACCTGGAGCGGCCACTAGTCTGTCTGGAGCCAGGACAGAGGGGGAGGGGCTTATCCAGATTATTATAGATCCATGGAAAAGATCCAAGATGCCAAGGCAGAAGTAATCGATCCAAAGTGATCAAATCTAACTTAGTAACAAGCAGGAAATGGTGCAGTGAAGCGATCTGATTGGTCAGAATCAGCCTCATCCAAACTTTCATCTCTTTTATTTGTTCAGTGTAAACTCCGCCCACAGACGAGAACGGCCAATAGGAAACAGCCTCTGTCCTCCTCACTCACACAGGATCGATTACTTCTGTCTTGGAGCTTTGCTGTGAATTTTACACTCTGAATTTTGTTTTGAATTTGAAACATATTGATGAAAAAGTATACTTAAAATTTCAGCAACTAAAATCAGAATAAATAATTCAAACTTTTTTTTCAGAGTTAAAAAACTCAGCAACAACATATCAACAAGGTTCAAAGCTCATAATATTGTTGTCTGGGATCCAGACTCGCACAACTTCCAACCTCCATCTCACAGAACCACTTTTATTTTCTATACAATATATTTCTCTAAACTGTATTTTGTGTATTTTATATCCGCTCTCAGGCCAAACTCAAACACGACCGTCCAATCAGGTTTGGTTATTTCAGTGACATGTTTGAGCCTGGCTCGAGGTGGGACAGAGGGAGTGGAAACCAGACTGAAATCCCTCTGTATAAAATATACAGATATCAGAGATCATTCTGGATTTGACAGACAAGTAATCTCACAGTTAAACAGCAAATTCTACCACAGACGTCTGAGCTGTCCTCCAGTTCAGTTAAACTATGGAGATTCTAGGATGTTGTGATGTCACACAAATGTCTCAGAGTAAATCCAAACAGGACTTATCTTATTCATGTGTGTGAAACTCTGACAGACTGTTTCTGTTACGTCCCAGGATCCTCAGAGACCTTTGTGCTCACTAATGACTCCTTCACCTGGGAGGAGGCTCAGCAGTACTGCAGGCAGCACCACACAGACCTGGCCAGTGTGAAAGACGCAACCCAGAACAGCCAAATCGCAGCCCTGGTCCCCTCTGGCAACGCCTGGATCGGCCTCAACAAGGCAGCGCTGGAGGTGGCTGGATGGAAACAACTCCACTTTCTCCTTCTGGAAAACCCTGCAGCCTGATAACTATGAAACACTCGAGCACTGTGTGGTGGCAGACTTTGAGTCTGGAGGAAGATGGGCGGATTCAAACTGTGACAAGATGAGGCCTTTCATCTGTTACGGCTGGGCTGGTGTGTATCCTGTTATTCTTCAACATATGAGTACAAATGACTTGGATTCTTGATTCTCACTAATCAAAGGACCCAATTTGTTTCCATGTATTTGAGCAAAACTGAAATACAATACATAACCTACTGTGAAAAACAACTCACTTTGAACTGAAGTCATTTTAACTCAAGAAGATAATTGTACACCAAACAACAGCAGAAACATACTAACTACACAATTATTGAATCATTTGTTCTTTTGTTTCAGTGAAGAAATACAAGATCAAACTACAGCTGAACACAACCATTGCAAATCTAAATGACCCTGTGGTGATGGAACAACTGCTCCAGCAAGTGAGTCACATTAGTGATTGATTGATTGATTGCATTTATATAGCACCTTTCAAGATACCCAAAGCACTTTACAGTTCATTATTCAGTCACTCCACACTCAGTGGTGGTAAAGCTACTACTGTAGCCACAGCTGCCCTGGGGCAGACTGACGGAAGCGAGGCTGCCAATCTGCACCATCAGCTCCTCCGACCACCACCATCACTCACGCTCACACCACTTTCATACTAGGCAGTGCCTAAGGACACAATGACAGTTTTTTTGCCACTGGCGCCGCACTGTGGCACCTGCAATTCCTAGCAGTCTCCCATCCAAGTACTACCAGGCCCATCCTGCTGAGCTTCTGAGATCTGACGGGATCAGGTTTTTACAAGNCAACTGCAGGTCAAGACCACACTAGTCACACTGCAGGTCAGGACCACACTAGTCACACTGCAGGTCAGGTCAGGACCACACTAGTCACACTGCAGGTCAGGACCACACTAGTCACACTGCAGGTCACACACTGCACACTGGTCAGGACCACACTAGTCACACTAGTCACCACACTAGTCAGGTCAGGACCACACTAGTCACACTGCAGGTCAGGACCACACTAGTCACACTGCAGGTCAGGTAGTCACACTGCAGTCACCACACTAGTCACACTGGTCAGGTCACACTGCAGGTCAGGACCACACTAGTCAGCCCTTCACAAAGTGCCCTTCACTAATACACGGCGCTCAAAAATCTGTCAGAATGTTTTAGTTCACCGGGCGAGTTACGCCACGATCTGCCAACAGATCATGGACGCCTGGACTAGAGCATCGAAACTCAACCAGAACCCGACCGGACTCGTCTGAACCCATTGGGTTCATTCGGACAAATATTTAGAACTTATGTTCTATGACTGGATTAGTTCTCGTTTAGTTGTGGCTTAGACTCTGGTTTAGTTTTGATTTTCAGTTCAGTTTGAAGACAAAATAAATCAAATTCGCCCACAGGAAATTGAGTCTAAGTTAAGTTCTTTGCTGTATCTCCTCCATGATAACCCCTGCTGTGTGTGTGTGTGTTTGTGTTTGTTTTTGTGTGTTGTGTGTTGTGTGTGTGTGTGTGTGTGTGTTGTGTGTTGTTGTGTGTGTTTGTGTGTTGTTTGTGTGTTTGTGTGTGTGTGTTGTTTGTTTGTGTTGTGTTTGTGTGTGTGTTTGTGTGTGTGTGTCAGATTCCCGTGTGGCCGGTGGCTGGGGAAAGGCGTGGACGATGGGAGTCTGGAGCGCGTGCTGATCGGGGAGCTGCTGCCCCCTGGTGGAGGCGCTGAGGAGGAGGCCGGACGAGGGAGTGCCACCCCCCCCCAGCAGAGCTCGCCGTCCCAGACGCGACGCATCAGCCTCAGCAGCATCACCGCCAAAGGAATCAGTAAGAAACCCGGGAATCTAACCCACAACCTCCTCACGCCGAAGGTTTAGTCTGGTTTAGTCCTGGTTTAGTCCTGGTTTAGTCCTGGTTTAGTCCTGGTTTTCCTGGTTTAGTCCTGGTTTAGTCCTGGTTTAGTCCTGGTTTAGTCCTGGTTTAGACCTGGTTTAGTCCTGGTTTAGTCCTTGGTTTAGTCCTGGTTTAGTCCCTGGTTTAGACCTGGTTTAGTCCCTGGTTTAGTCCTGGTTTAGACCTGGTTTAGTCCTGGTTTAGTCCTTGTTTAAACACAAATGTGTGTGGGAAAAGCTCTGATTCTTCCTGTTAATGGGCTCTCCTCTCCACAGATCTGAACTGTAACTTGGCCTAGTGGTGTCACCTGCTCGTCTCCATGGATACATGTATTTTAATGCCACACTTGGGTACATTTTAGACAGATAACACTGGATGTGCTTGGGTGTTTTCAGAGCCGACGTCGGGGCAGATCCAGGACGCGGTCGGAGAAGTCGTCAACAACATGATCAAGCACTTCCACAAACCCGAGAAAGAGGTTTGTGTCAAATTAAATACTCATTATTTATTTTCCAGTGTATTTTTTGTTTTAGTTTGTTCTTTTTTAAAATGTAATTCTAAATTTGTAGATAATGGTAATCTTGTAGCTTTCGCTCAAAATATGCGTCAAAGTGCAACACCGGCACAGATCTGCAGCCCGGACTCACCAGGTCCTTCACCAGCAGCACAATTATCCAGTTTTTCAGCCCCTCCTCGGTAAATGATGGATAAAAGAAAAGTTTCTGATTCATTCATTAGATTTATTTATTTTTTAAACTAAAGATAAAATGATGCTGGAACACAGAAGCAGACGGTGTTTTTGGTTTGCCTCTGGTCGATAATTTAAGTTTGGATTTTTATTTCTTATGAAAACTCAAACATTGAGTAAAAATGTGTTTAATGCAGCTTTGACACATTTGTTTACGTTTTACACAAACTAAACTTAAAACCACATGACTCATGTGTGTAAACTATAAGTTCAGTGGAATATGAGTGTTCTTTCTGTGACAGAGGGGTGTTCTGCTGATGGTGAGTCTGTTCTGTGTTTCTGTCGTGTTGGAGATGGTTCATGTGAAACTTTTCACACATTATACGTGTGCAGGTGGAACACACAGACACACGTTTATATGAATGGACACATATTCTCTGTTGTGTTTCTTTGTTTTCATAAATGTGACACACAGGTAAAAAAAAAACGATCTGCAGAGTTCAGGTTTTGTGGCTCTGTTGTGGCTCTGGGGTTTTTCTTTTCTGTGGGAAACTCTCCAAACGGCTCTTTGAGGATTTCAGTTTGCCGACCCCTGGCAGAGACAGATTTGTGCAGTTTGAATGTTCCACATCTCTAGGACCATAACTTTAGTTTTGTTCAGTATTTCACTAATGTGTTGTTGTCGTTTTCCTTTAAGTTTTCGTCTTTCTTCCCTCGATAAGTATTTTGCCAGAGGAAACAATTAACCAGAAGTAGGGACGTCCCGATCACGTTTTTTGCCTCCGAGTCATTTGATTTTGAGTATTTGCCGATACCGAGTCCTGATCCGATACTTCTCTAAAACATTGTGAAATGACCTCGGAGCAAAGAATCAGACCCAGGATGTGTGAGGATCAGATTGTGTTGATTTCATGTGTCGTATTTGGGCTGAACTTAGTGTGAAAAATCAAATGTCCAAAACTTTAATTTAATTCACTTTTCTAACCATGAACCATCAGTGTTGAAAATCTTGACTTTTCTTGTAAGTTAGTAAACTTAATGAATTGGACAAAACAAGAACCAGACCAGAACCAGATAAGGAAGCATATGTGTTTGAAACATTTAGACTTGTCTATGAAATCCAAATAATACAAAATCTTACCAAATAAATGCACCAACACCACATCCACAAACCCACAAACCCACTGCAGAGCAACACCACAAACAGAGGAGCAGCACTGCAACATCAGTCCCACCGCTCAATACACACTTTATACCGCTGGAAGGACCCTCAACATCAAAAGCACCAGCTCTGGTGCGCAACAGCACTGTTTGTTTTGTTTGCAACAAACAGCCCCGTGTGATGACGCCATCGGTCGCGCAGGTGTGAACACGAAACACAGAACCTCAGGTAACAGTGCCTAAGCACAACACGACCCATGAGTCCCAGTGTAAGTGTGTCTCTAGTACAACAGACGCACTGACGGGACGTAACTGAGCAAGTCCTGCACCTCAGAAAAACTGCTGTGTCCTGTGTGTGCTGTGCGGTTTATATGTATATTATTTATTCTGTACCTGATCAGAACATAACGTCGAGTCCAGATCGAGTCCACAGTCACGTAATCGGATCAGGACAACCCTAACCAGAAGTGTTGTGATGCTCTGAAGGGGGAGTGAGTCGGTTTGGGCGAATATATAGAATTTTTAAACTATAAAACGTAACACAGTGATTTAAATATGTGATGTGTTTGCTGTTAATCCTCTGCAGAAGTAAAATACACACTCTAAAACTGTTTGTGTTTGTTTGTGTTTGTGTGTTGTTTGTTTGTGTTTGTGTGTTTGTTTGTGTGTTGTTTGTTTGTGTGTTGTTTGTGTGTTGTGTGTTTGTGTGTTGTGTGTTTGTGTGTATGTTTGTGTGTTGTGTGTTTGTGTGTGCGTCGCCCTCTAGAGGGGCAGTCTGACGGTGCTGTTGTGTGGAGACAACAGTCTGGTCACGGCTCTGGAGCAGCTCTTCGCTCACGGCTTCAAATCCTCCCGACTCTTCCAGAAAAACATCTTCGTCTGGGACTTTGTGGGTGAGTGAACCTGCCGGCACTGACCCGCCGGCACCCGCTCCCCCGACCCGCACCCGCTCCCCCTGACCTGCACCCGCTCCCCCCGACCCGCCGGCACCCGCTCCCCCTGACCCACCAGCACAGCCCCGCACCCGCTCCCCCTGACCCGCCAACACCCGCTCCCCCCAATCCACCGGCACCGCCCCACACCCGCTCCCCTGACCCGCCAACACCGCCCCCCTGACCCGCCAACACCCGCTCCCCCTGACACGCACCCGCTCCCCCTGACCCGCACACCGCTCCCCCCCTGACCCGCCAACACCCGCTCCCCCTGACCCGCAACACCCGCTCCCACTGACCCACCAGCACCCGCTCCCCTGACCCGCCAACACCCGCTCCCCCTGACCCGCACCCGCTCCCCCTGACCCGCCAACACCCGCTCCACACGACCCGCAAAACCCGCTCCCCCTGACCCGCCAACACCCGCTCCCCCTGACCCGCACCCGCTCCCCCCGACCCGCCAACACCCGCTCCCCCGACCAACACCCGCTCCCCTGACCCGCACCCGCTCCCCGACCCGCCAACACCCGCTCCCACCATTTCATTAAATCTGTTCAATGAAATGAATTGAATTAAAACTTTACCTCTGGTCTGTGCCCGTCAGAGAAAGCCTGTGCCCACCTGGCGTCTGCGCAGCGGGCGGAGGACCTCAGGGACCACGGGGACCACGGGGACCACGGGGACCACGGGGACCACGGGGACCACGGGGACCACGGGGACCAGGATCGTTCTTTCGCCCGATACGTTCAGGCCATAAACTCGTCATCTCGGAGCATCGGGAAGGACGGGAAGTTCCAGCTGCTCGTGTGTTTGGGAACCAGGTCAGTGTGAACGGGACAACGAGGAACTGACCAGTCCACACACACACAGACACAGACACACACACAGACACATACACACACACAGACACATACACACACACACACACACACACACATACACACACACACACACACAACACACACACGACACACACAACACATACACACACACACACACACATACACACACACACATACACACACACACACACACACACACACACACACACACAACACACACACACACACAGACACACACATACACACACATACACATACACATACACATACACATACACACACACACACACACACACAGACACACACACACACACACATACACACACAGACACATACACACACACACACACACACACACACACACACAGACACACACACACAGACACACACACACACACACATACACACACACACAGACACAGACACAGACACAGACACATACACATACACACACACACACACACACACACATACACAAACACACAGACACACATACACACACACACAGACACATACACACACACACACACAGACACATACACACACACACACACACACACACACACACACAGACACACACACACACACACACACACACACACACACACAGACACACACACACACACACACACACATACACACAACACACACACACGACACAGACACACACAGACACATACACACAGACACACACACACAAACACACACAGACACACACAGACACATTGAGAAGCACTGCACTAAGGGAAGTTGAATTAACACTAGAAAAACTTGAATTACTAGATAAATTTAGATTAACACTAAATTTGGATTAACACTAGAGCAGTGCTTCTCAATTATTTTCTGTCATGCCCCCCCTAGGACGAATAAAACATCTCGCGCCCCCCCGCGTGACTATAGATAGTATCATTTGTCTATAAAATTGTTATAAGTGCACCTCTGCGTAACACTGCCACCTTATATGACGCCAACAACGCTCGCTGGTTTACTGAAGTAGCAGTCACAAAGCGGGATGATTGTCGGCAATATTCGGCACGTTTTCGCTGAAAAAACTCAAGCGGCTTATCAGAGTGATTGGGGTGTAATGTATTTAAGTGACGCCTTAATTTATTGGGCTTCATGCTGTCGGCTGCCAACATTTTTAGACGCAGTAACACACCGGTCTTTCCTCGTCTCCCACCGTAGTCACAGTGAAGCCAAGCGCTACATACGCTTCGTCATATTTCCTCGTCTTAGCTTTCGGGAGATTTTCGTTTGTCTCTTTATCTCCGTCTCTCTCCGTCTGTCTTCTCATCCCTGTTAAATATGTTTTCATGGTGTCACTTGAGGGTCTGCTACACTTCGTGTCTACACTTCATACTCAAACTCTGTGCTGTGTGCAAAGCGCGCATGCTCAGTGCAAAACAAAACTCCTACACCACCGAGCGAATGCTCCCTGCGCACACTCTGCCAATGAGAGCGCTCTGCCCCCTAATGTAGTGGAAGTGCAATTGCACTTTATTCTAAAGGCCCGTTCAGACCAAAGCGTCAAAGCGTCCACTTTCTATGTAAAGTCTATGTGGACGCGCGTCCTGCGTTTTTGCGGCGCGTTTTCGGCGTCAGCGCGGCGCGAATCTGGCGTCAGCGCGGCGCGTCTTCTTCAGCGTTTTGGCGTCAGCGGCCAAGACGCGCGTCCAAGGCGTCAGCGTCAAGAAGTTGAAAATGCTGATTTTCGCGTCAGACGCGCGTCACCAATCAGGACGAGTATCCAGAGACAGCGACTTATATCAGGAAAAACCCGAACCAGAACGAACACAAACATGAACGGAGAATAAATATACCCACATCAACCGAGGATACACAGGGACGGACAGACCGGACCAAGATAGAGGGATAGACCGTGATTAGACCACACTGGTAAAAAAAAAAAGCTGACTCAACTTAAAATAGTGTGTGCAGTTGCTGCGAAGCTTTTTTGAGTTGACGGTGCCAACAAGAGTTGATAAGTTAATCATTTCTTGGGGTCAACTAATTTGTCTTTGTTTACAAAATATGTGATTAGTAGTTCATACAAATATATATTTCAAGTCCAGTAAGCGTTTTATTCGATGTTTGATGAAGTCATTAATACTAGTTGATCCAAGGAGGTTATTTTTTGGATCAACTAATATTAATGACTTAATCAAACAGCAAATAAAACGCTTACTGGACTTGAAATATACATTTGTATGAACTACTAATCACATATTTTGTAAACAAAGACAAATTAGTTGACCCCAAGACATTATTAACTTATCAACTTTTGTTGGCACAGTGAATTTATCAACTCTTGTTGGCATCGTCAACTCAAAAAAGCTTTGCAGCAACTGCACACACTATTTAAAGTTTTAAGAGTGAATTGTTAAATTTAAGTCTTCAAGCCCAAGCTAAGAAAGTCAAGTACATACAATTAACACACACCAAATGATCTAAAAACCTGCAAGTACAAAATAAATTTAACTTTAAAGTGTCATTTATTGAAACAAATTCCAAAACAGTCAGTCCTTCCAACAGGAGCTCTTTTTTCTAAAATCAAACTGCTACTCTGACAACCATTCTTAAAGAGGGTGTATTTTACTTCTACAAGGTAACATTTAGATCACCATGTTATTTTATTGTTTTGAAAATGCTATAGTTGCCAAAAACAACGCATTAACATGTTTTATAAGGAAGGGTCAAATAAGGCCCTGAAGAGAACTATTTGGCATAATACCCCCTCTTTAATATAAGTGCAGTTGCAACAAACATTTTTAAAGTGCAGACATATACTTGTACTTCACAATTAACAAGTAACATTTTAAAACCTTTATGTGGTTAAAACTTCAATAAAATTACATACAAAATATAAATTTTCTTTAGTATATTCAAGTATGCATATAAACTTAACATTTCACATCCATTAAAAGTTTGTTAGCTACCTTAAGGATAAACTTAACAGATGTTGGCTGTTAAAATTGTATTTAACAGTTTAGCTAAATTCTCATTTAACCCTTGTGCCTTGTTAAGGCAAATTTGTGTATCTAAAGGTGCATTTATTGTGATAACTCTGAAAATAGTTTTTGGTGCAATTGCTATACATCCATCTCCATATCCATCTATACATCTGTATTTCTCCATCTAAAAATTTAAGAATATTAACATGTGACGATTTTAAGGCAGTTCAGAAATCGGAATGCACAATTTGTACAAAACATTCTTAATGCAATTTTTGTTTCCTTTCAAGTTGATTTTACATAAATGGCCCAAAGTCCATATTCCCCATCACACTGATAAGAGTGAAATACATTTAATTATAATTCCATTATATCACTTTTTTATTAATTGGCAGAAGGTGGAAAGGGGCAAAAACTGGCAAATTATGGTAATTTTTAATCCCAACATGTAATTTTAAAGAGAACCCCTTCCCTATTTAAAAAAATATATTTTATACCCGTTTATAAACCAAAATATACAATTTGTATGAAACACTCCCACATTGTATGCATTTTTTCAACAAGGCACAAGGGTTTAATTTATCCGAAAAGGTGAATGTATCTTAAAATTAACAACAAAGCTAACTATCATAGTAACACCTTAAAAACAACCCTTCAAATAAGTAAAAGGCTATACTATAAAGGAATTATAACTTAGCCTATATAATGAAATGGGGCTGATGAGCTGAATACTAATTTGGATAACAGGCTAAATAATGAATTGGATTTACCTCTGTAATAGAACTCTGTAAAAATAATGTATCTTTATCGGTAAGCACTCAAAATGAACGTGTAACTACAGATGCACCGATCCATCTTTTTCCAAAATGAGTACCACTGAAAAACTTAAAGAGCCTGACAGGTTGTAGCACTTATTTCACTAAAGTATAGTGATTATATTTAAGATTTTTCTAAAAAAAAAATTTTTTTTTTTACATTTTTCCCCAAGTTTGGCCATTTTTTGAAGTTTCAGATTTCACTTCCTGGGTGGAAATCGTGACATCACACTAGGGAATTACATAACTAAAGTACCATGATGTATACCAGGCCAAAACTCCTCTAATGTACAAAATTGGAAAAGTAAAACTATAATAAGCTCTTTATTTTGCTGAAATAATGTTAAAAGTGTCAGAAAAATGCATAAATTGCACACAAGTTTTGAATTCTCCCTAGTGCAATGTCATCTGTGTGGAACTTTAGAAGTCTACACATCCTGCAATGTTCGACATATTTTTTCAACTTTTCTTTGCAAATTTCTTCTTGATTTATATACTAGTACAATTTATATTCACAAATGTTATTAACTGACCAAATTAAACAGAAATGAGAGAACCATCAAAACCTGTCATATGCACTTTTCCTAATACTTCAAGATTTTGTTTTTGAATGACTGAACTCTGGCTGAACAGTCAGTGTCCAGGCACATAAACACTTTCTGCAATGCTTCAAATGTGTACTTAAGTTGGTTGGGATAGTCCATGTTCAGGTTATAAATAAGACCAAATAAAAGCGCAAAAGCTGTTGGCAGGTCACTTACGTCGTCAACCACTATCTGTTCTTCAAGAACAATAGCATGGCCCCTCGTATTTGGCAGAATAGTGGCAGCATCATCTTCAACAACCGTAAGGATGCCCATCCTCATTCCTGTTACGCAGTTCTCTTCTGGCTCTGTATCCTGTTTAATTAGAAACAAGTGTCAATTGTCCGTCTCTATTGAGGTGACCGACTACACTGATTCTTTTCTTCATTTAAAATTACAGCTCATTGAGTTCTAATTTTCCATACCACTTAATACATGTCCACTCTTATTAACAAAATTATTTTATAATAACTTGTTATAATTTTTTTTTAATTATTATTATTTTTTATAAAATTGAACAATTATACAAAAATATTACACACAGACTGTGTGGATATAACACACTAGCCGCTGGGTTCCAAATAGGAAGTTTGCATGTGGGCTCTTCCGGCTCCTACTCTGGCTCCCATCGACTTACACTGGAATATTGTGGCCCCTCTCTAACTGCTGCTGTGATTCTCATAATTTTGGTCTTAAAATGTTCGTATTAACCTGCTCTACACTATCCTATTCATATTATAGAGCCTGGCTATATTTCACTGGAGGTGAACGCTGTGGGTGATAACACACTCGCTTAGTCCACTTTATAGTCTATGATTGCGCATGTAAAACAAATATTGAGATATATATATATATACACATGTGCACATACACACGTATTTATTATAATAGTTATATTAAAATATGTTATAATTTTATCATAAAATTAATATCAATTCTCACCAGACATGTCTTCAGGAAGTGCCCAGGTTCTTCTTTCATGATCAAGGGCAAACCTCGAAGGGCTGCAGCTTTCCTGAAGGCGAGCACTCCAGTGAGCTGGAAGACAGACCAGAGATTTTAAAAATGAAAATACATCTGAATACATTAACATTATTAGCAAAATAAAGATACTTACTTGATCATCAACTTCTTCTAATAGTTTCTTCATAGCTGCTCCACATGCCCCAGCACGTGCTCTGTACAGCTTAATCATTTTTGGAGCATATTCATCCAATGCAGTAAAAAATCTGCTCATCAGATTTGTTTGAGTGATCCTGAAAAACTCTGCACTGATCTAAAAGAGGAGAAAAACACATTAATTAACTAATAGCTCAAAGTAAACTTCACACCAACCCAGAAGAAAAAAAACCTTACCTGCTCAGGCAAAAACAAAGCCGGCCACTGTAGAAGGATGTCAGCTACGAGAGGTTGCTCCATGACTATCTCTTTTCTTCTCAAAGAAAATGTTAGCTCCATCTTCATCTGAATGAGGTCCATTTTTTTGTTTTTTTTCTTCATTTCTTCCTTGAGGGCATCTTTTTCATTTTCCAGAGAAGTATCTGAATGCCCACTTGGATTGTCTGGTAAAAAATTTACCTCACATCTTTTTGCTTTCTTTATACGTCTACAATCAGTATTATTTTGTCTTTTTCGATTCACAAGCACTTCGGAACATCCAGCTGAACTGAGTTTTTGGCGATAGTTCCCCATCTTGTATCTTAGACTCATTATCCAGCTACGATGGCCTTTTCCTGGTCCTGGATCCCTGAGACATGGGTGCTTCTTGACAAGCGCAATAGCAACATCCTCAAGCTCCTCTGCCGTTGGATAGGCCTTGAATGTGAATATTGCCTGAGCTAATTCATCCAGGATGTCAATCTTCATGTCCCTAGGAATCATTAGTAGTAGTTTTCCATTATCTGTGAAGTCTTTGTTTGCCTTTTCAAGGCGTAGTTCCACATCATATGAAAACTGTGGAATCACAAATACAGATGGCCACTGTAAACTTTCACGCTGTTTGTTTGCCATGGCTGGGGAACTTAGGCATGAGCTCTCTGATGATACACTTGCTGTGTCCAATGACGACACATCTGAATCAGCCGACTTCTGAATTATGTGCAACACCACTTTGTCACTTGGAAGTTCAGTTATTGAAGTTAAATTGCAAGGTTCATTCCCAAATTCGGGATCTTCAAACTGAACAAGAAAATCATTTTTGATATCCAGCTTTTCTTTAAGTATTTTTTTTAACTGTTCTTCTGAAGTGAGAATTTCCAAGATGTCCAATTTCCTGATGTTATCAGGGGCCAATATCACACGGAGCCGCATGACCTAAAACAAAGAAAAAAAAAAAAGTTGATAAAAACTAAAATTAGGAACTAATGCAGAAGACACCTTTTCACTGCAACCATGTTCTTTCCCCCAACTACATAAAGTGGGAGTGGGTGAAGGTCATTGAGGTTTTCTAGCTCCAGAACTTCAATTACACTTGTTTCATAAACCTCATAGCATCTGTAGTGCTCAATATAGCATGAAGAAAGCCTTGTACAAAGAAAGGATACTTTGCTGGTATTCACAATCACAGAGAGTATTTGGAAAAAGTCAGGTAATCCACTGCACTGTCCAGAGGACAAAATCATGCCTTCACTAAAATGAAGTCCATGCACATCCACTTCAGATGCAAGCAACAGAACATTTTTGTGTGGATATTTTTCCTCTACTGCAGCTTTTTGTAATGTCTCCAATGAACATGTTCTTACGGTCTTTACTTTTTGAACAGCCAATGGTGAAGAAAAGAGACTTGGACCATTGAGGTAATGGGCCATCATTAGTTGATGTTTTGTTGCCAGAGTAAGTGCAATGTTTTTAAAATTGCGTGCATCTCTGATCAAACTTTTAAAATAGCTGTGCTTTGCCTCAAACCTTATGGTCCAAAGCTCAACCAATGGCCCAAAACAGCGAATCAAGTGTGGATAATGTTCTATGTAGTGATGTTTTGGTTTCAACTTGATATTTGGGAAGGTCTCTTGAAGAAGTTGTCTGTGTTCCAAAATCTTCCTGTCCAAATAACACAGTGTGGTTTCAGAAAACTGCACGGACATAACTATCTCCAATATTTCTCTCAAGTCCATCAAAATTTCCCATGCAGGCTCAGAGGGGGGTACAAGGTGACCAATAAATAATGGCAATAAACGTAACAAAGCCCAATTTTCATGCCCATTTCCGCCAATTGTTTTTTTGGAAAAGCTTAACTGGGAAATTACTTTTGGTTTGTTTACCTTGTCTGAGTCCTTGTATGGAAATGATTTAATCTGAATGTTCAATGTTTCAAGAGTGAAGTGTCCTTTTTGTATTAGTTCCTTCAGGCAAACTGATAACTCAAATGGAACAATCCCCTCTAATGTGTCATGCAAGATATCAGGTGGAAACCCAGTTATTGGGTGGAAGAAATTAAGACGTTTACTCATAACACATTCTTTTTTGACACCAAGTATGCTCTGAAGCTCTGGGTGACTGCTCAGTTCATCTGTAATTGTGTTATGCTGGTCAATGGTTCTAAATGGGAAAAAAGAAGCATCTTTTGTTTGTATGTCATTTTTGCTTACTAGACAAAATCTACATAGGTGTTCAGCTTGAAAACTTTCCTGAAATCCAGCAAGACCATGTGCCCCCAGATTGTCAGCACATACACAATAAACTGTGCCTTTCAGATGTGTTTGGAGGGCTTTGACAAAAACACCATGTTGCTCCAGCTGACTTAAATCTTTTAATAAAGGATCAAAAAAACAATCATAGCCATACTGTTTTATATCCTTGCTCTTTCCCAGTAGCGCTAGTTGTATTGCAGGGAGTGCTGATCGGAATTTGGCAGGCAGATTTAGAATTGTCCAGTAAACAGCTGTTATCTTGTGAATCTTTTTCGAAGTGCCAAGAGGATTACAAGCCTCAAACTCGTCAATGTAGAGAGACACTGAAATGCACTCATTGTAGGCACCTAACAGTTGGTTATCTTTGTAATACTGCCCACTTCGAGTAGACTTATACTGGGCTGGCAAGTCATCATCCACAAAAGCAACTTTTTCTGAGACATCGGCTCTATTCAGTAAGATTTCAAGAACTTGTAACACTGGGACATACACAAATGTATCTTCACTCCCTCTATCAAAGTGATACTCTACAGGATCTACTACTTGAAAATGTGCTTTAAAATAAACATTCCTCTTATGTTCAGTTGATAGTGTGCCTTTGTCTGAAATGGCTGTATAAAGGGGATTTGTTTTAAGAACCTCTGTTGCAATCAATTCAGTCAGTTCCTCTGTCAGCGATTCATTCACATTACTTTCAGATTTCCTGAGGATAGCATTAATTGATTGTTTTGCTGTGTCTATCGAAAATGAAACAATATCCTGTATCCAATTTAAGATGTCTTGTGTTGCACTTTTTGAAACATGCAATATGGTCTGCATGTAAAGAACTAGTGAAGCAAGCTTGTGCTCTAGTTCCAAATAACCAATTGGCTCAGATTCTTGTTCTTGATTTGTGCTTAAAGAAACAGTGCTCTCTGCAACCTCAGTTGAATGATCTGGCAAACACTCTACATGACCGGTGTCCTCAGAGCAGGTCTCTGCAATGTTCTCTAAATCTTGATATGTAACACATGTGCCAAAATCTTGAACTGTACGTGACTTATGATTCCGTGATAAATGACTTGAGAATGTTGAAAGAACATTTGTTTTTAGACTGCAATCTTTAAATGGGCATTTGACAGTGTCACATTGCTTCAGATGATGTTTTAGGTGGTTCAAAAACTTGTTTGGATCACAGACTTTTCTAAAATCACAAAGCTCACATCTGAAAGAGCAGTTTTCTGCAACTGGGACATAGTAGTTGTGTGATTTTGCCAGATGTGATATGAACGCACCTTTTCTTTTAAATGTACAGCTGCAATCTGTATACAAGCACGGCAGTTGAAAGGGTCGGCCTTGATGATGATGCAATCGGTAGTGCTTCAGGAGGACCTTCAGACTCTGGTGTTGAAATTTGCAAACTTTACACTGCATTCTAACCTGGGGAATAACAAACAATTACTTTTTAAAAACCTGTATTTGAAAATAATAAAATTACTTTACCCTAAATGTATGTAAATCCTTAAAGGTCAGGGGTAAACCAGAACAAAATCATTAAAAAAGCCACAAATGCAATGCAATTACATGAGGACTCAAACTTAAACAAATTAAAATACTTATTTGATGTATTTATTTTTTATTAATAAGATGAAAACCAAAAGCCAATTTTTCTTAAACATCAACTGAGGCATTTGTTAAGTGATAAGTGACATGTTCAGGTTATCTAAGCCAAATGCCTTTTACTGTGTTATAATATCTGTAAAGACGGTAAAAAAATAAAAATAAAAAAAAGAAAGAAAGAAAATAATTCCAACAACATACTCTTAAAATTTGTTCAAAACTGTTTTGTTTTTTTAAGCATCATTAAATTAAACTACAACTTTAACATTGGGCCATGGTTACAGGGTGGAACATAGCCGCTCCCTTCCCATAGCTCTCTCCGCCTTAAAGCTAAGGCTAACGTTATGTGGACCTGTGCTCTTTAATGTCATTATTTAAGCTTTTAAGCTGTTTAAGCGAGGACCGGGCGGGGAGCGGAGGTACCGCGTCCGCGAAAGCGAGGACCGGGCGGGGAGCGGAAGTACCGCGTCCGCGAAAGCGAGGACCGGGCGGGGAGCGGAGGTACCGCGTCCGCGAAAGCGAGATCGTGAAAGCGAGGAGCGGAAGTACCGCGTCCGCGAAAGCGAGGACCGGGCGGGGAGCGGAGGTACCGCGTCCGCGAAAGCGAGATCGTGAAAGCGAGGAGCGGAAGTACCGCGTCCGCGAAAGCGAGGACCGGGCGGGGAGCGGAAGTACCGCGTCCGCGAAAGCGAGATCGTGAAAGCGAGGAGCGGAAGTACCGCGTCCGCGAAAGCGAGGACCGGGCGGGGAGCGGAGGTACCGCGTCCGCGAAAGCGAGATCGTGAAAGCGAGGACCGGGCGGGGAGCAGAAGTACCGCGTCCGCGAAAGCGAGGACCGGGCGGGGAGCGGAGGTACCGCGTCCGCGAAAGCGAGGACCGGGCCGGGAGCGGAGGTACCGCGTCCGCGAAAGCGAGATCGTGAAAGCGAGGAGCGGGCGGGGAGCAGAAGTATCGCGCCCGCGAAAGCGAGGACCGGGCGGGGAGCGGAGGTACCGTGCCCGCCAAGGGGCCGCACGCAACCGCGAGAACACACAGAAATGACCGCGGAGCAGTACTCGGACAGAGCATGTGGACAGACCAATATGTGGTGGCGGGCAAAGCTGTGGATGTGTGAGCAGTGGCGTGATCAGAAGCCATCAGGAATATAAGCTTACATATTTTGCATTAAATTACAAAAAGGAGCACGGGTCCATGAGTTTATAACAAATAAACATTTCTCGAAGAAAGCCAATGATATGATAAGCAGAAAGTTGACAAAACAATGCAAAGAAAAGAACACTTACCTTCCACGATGTAGGAGCTATCTTGAAGCTAGTGTGACCAAAGTTTAGCACATGGTTAAGCAGCAGCCCGTGGCAGCAGCAGGAAACCCCGTGCATAGTACTAACGACGCATGCGTGAACGCTTGAGTTCAAGGCTTTGAATCAAGACATAAGATCTCTAGTTCTCCCAAAAATGTATCTTATACTCACTGGACGAGGCAATAATTTCAGTTCTTTAAAATGCATTTAAGAGTTTATTCAGCATTTGACAGGTAAAAAAATTGACTGGACTTAAATATATTCATTCTTTTAACAAAAAGCAAGTTTGTTTTTTAACAGTGTATCTAAATAATCCTTGTGATTTGCTAATTGTGACTATTCAAATTGTGATCTTAGTTTGAATGCGATATATCTTACAGCTGTAGTCTAATTCTCCTTTGTGTATACTATATTAAACAAAACTTAAATATCTTACTGAAACTCTCCCAATCCTCCTTCCATCAATAGCCCCCCACATCTCCACGGGTCACCCTGTGTCTCTGTGTGACAATGCTTTAGTGATCTGGACACTACAGTAAAGCTGGTGACACAAAGGTCTTTTGACATGCTCTGCTCTGCTCCTCTGTATACTGCACCAGACCCCTCACTCACCATCTCCCCACACCTCCCATTCACTCAGGGCGGTACCTCCTTTTCATTTGTGTTTTCTATGGCTATCCGCTCAAGCTCGTAACATGCAGCTCTGGAGACGTGCCATGATAACAAATTTTGAAGCACAACAGAGAAATATTGCAATAAACAATAATATCGAAACTACTTTATGACACTGACACAAAGCAACACAATCCCAGTAAACCTATTTTTAAACATACTGTTTCATTAAACAGGCTTAAGCTGCAACAAATACATAGCAGAATGAACCAAACATTTGCTACAGAAGTTATTTTATTCAACCCTCTACACTTCAAATCTTACATTATTATATAAAAAATGGCAAAAACCTCCCCGCTGTTGTACACGAGATACAAATTAAGCCACAAAATGTATATATACATATATATATATATATATATATATATATATATATATATATATATATATATATATATATATATATATATATATATATATATATATCGGTGTAGTACTACTTTGAATATTAAATCAGTTGTAAGAGGCTAATTAAACCTCAATGTAACATCTTTTGCCTTATCTTGGAGTATTTATAGGGAAGCCACGGTAAATTGCATGTTTTGTTGTTCTATCTCCAGATGTGCTGTAGTGGCTAATTACTGCAGTAGTGCCACTCACACAGCGGGACACACAGAAAAGCATTAAAAGCACAAAGTAACTCAGAGTGCTGGCGATGCGGGCGTATACATTATGAACTACATTAAAAGGTGCCAGGAATAGGTGTCTCTTCTCCCAGGTGGTTAGGTCCAATAGCTGCAGCAGCATACCCCCTCCCCAGCCCTCTCCAACCCGCTCCGACCTGCCATCCGTATTCATCTTAATTTGCTCATTTCTGAACTGAAAAGGCACTGCACACAGGAATCTCATCGCACCATATGACAGAGCAGGTGCACAACTGTATAATAAAAAAAGTGTAGATGTTTCCCTATTAGTACAAATAAGCAGGTTAATGAGTTAAATGACTGCAGATGTTATCCATTGGTAGACTGTAGAGCATGAAGGTACTAGGATTAAATATGCACATTTTATCAACAAATTCTCAGCATGGTTTTACCTCCCACTGCAACAAGCTACGCACACTGAACCAGGAGTGCTGAGAAAGGCAAGCTTTTAGTTACAATTTAACATCATTTTATGGTCTATTTCTCGGAAGTTAGAATACAAAATATGCAGTAACTTTTAAAATAATCAGAGCAAGCCAAAGGGAGAGCATGTTTTTGCTACATACATGCTACTACTGTATGAGCTGAAACTGCACTTTGCCCAGTGACACATCTCCAACAGACTTCCCTCCATTCTCAGTGCTGCAGCAGAGGCTTAACCCGTTCACTGCCACTTTACATTAGAAATAGACAAGTCTGCATAACAGAGATATTGCTCTTATTTAAGTAAAATATAAACTAAATGAACAGAGGCACGTACATGAGATTAAGCAATAAAGTGTATGATTATTTTAGTGCAGCCTTGTTATAGAATTTCACTGCAGCACTAAACTCTTTTCATCAGTCTATTCCACAGCTTTAGTTTTACAGTTTACACAGTGTAGTTTATGAGTATACGGCAGATCTGAGGCTGGAGTAAGGAGGCTTGGAGAGGATTAAAAGCACATGGCCTCATCCCAGCATCACACTCCAACAGCATGCAGCTCAACCAGTCTGTCACACTTGTGATCAGTACAGTCACAAGAAACTCACGATAAACAGATCAGGCTTGAGGCTATAGTATAAAGTAGCCTAGATAATAGATAGATGATAATTAATCACCCTGCACTATCTGCAGAAAGGAGCACACGGCGTTGTATTGATTTGGAAAACAGTGTGATTTAATCATACAGCCTTGTTCACTGTGAACATCTTGTGGTTAGACTGTCCACTGCGCTTAGGCAAAGCCATTGTTCCGCCCGTCTGCGCGGAGGTGCGCTGGTGGAAGCTCCTCAAGACCGCTCAAGCAATCAGTCCGTAAAAATCAACTTGAGTCCTATTACTATTAAAAAAAATCTAAACCCCATCCAGTATGAGCTAGAGCTAAGAAAATGAGGAGACTTACCGGCCACAGTGTATCTGTCCATGTAATTGAGGATGTTCCCAAAGGTAAGGATCCCGGCAGCAGCAGCCGGTGAGCGGCACCGGAGCAGCGCGGCGTGGACCTTGTGTCCCGGTTTGCACGGGTGCAGGTCCGGGCTGGATTTGAGAGCCGGGCTCATGCTTCCAGACAGCGTGTGCACCTCGTCCGAACTGCTGCAGCCTTCAATCTCGCATCCATCGCTCTCCACGCACATATTCTTACACGAGAAATCCAGCGTAAAAAAGAGAAGCAAAAACACCCGTAAAGAAAGAGGAGTGAGCGACACGAGTCGTGGTTCACTGAGGACAGCTCGTGGCGTGTTTATTTGACAAGTGTTGAAGCGCAGGAGCCGCTCTTTGGGAGATCATAATTCTATGGAGAAGAGTGCACTGACGGACAGGCGCTGCGCTCCTTAGTTTTTTGCCAATAGACAGAGCGCTATTAGTGTGGGTGGGCGGGGCTAGAGAGAGGCAGCCCCGCCCCCCCTCCACCGGCAGCCAATCATGAAGCGCACCTGATCCTTCTGCAGATGCGGGAAATGTAAGACCGTGTACCGTGGAAGATGTTACATTAGAACAAGAAGGACAGGGGTGTAGGCGTGACCACTGGTAGATTTATTTATTTATTTATTTATTTATTTGTTTGTTTGTTTATTTACTTTGTACTTTGTTTAGTAATATTATTATCTCACCATTAAAATAACCCCACATCACACCATGACATTAAATAACAGTTTATTTTTATTCCATATTTTTATAGAGCTTGCATACTTCCCCTGCCGAATGTGCTTACTAATAATCTGTTTCCTCTTCCCTGCTTGCGCTCAGACGTGCCCTTCGATTAAGCTCGTCATTAGAACTGAAACAAGGCGTGATTTACATAATTAAGCACTTAATGGCCCATTACTCAGCATTAGTAATATGTTAATACATTCTAATTGACACCTCTGCAGTGCCTTTTTAACATAAATGTACAACCCCCTAAACTTTGCCATACATGGTCTTTTAGTCACATTTCCTATTTGTGTGTGGTCTGCCTTGCCATTTCTGCTGCATTAGTTGTAAATCAATATCCAGGCCTACTACTACTATATTACGTCAGCTTGGAGGAGCATAGAGAGAGATGAATCACATGCCTAGATATGTTTGACTATGGCATTCCTAGTGGTTAAACTATAAACCAAAAAAGAAAACATAGTACTTTAGATCAGAGAGATAAAAGTCATGCCCCTGGATCATATCTGTTCTTTC
>NW_026571434.1:0-25000 GCF_026225935.1 Boleophthalmus pectinirostris
CCGAGGCTCTGATGAGGAGCAGGGCACCACTGCACCCCCGGGCCCCTCACGTCCTCTGGACTCTCCCAAGCACAGTCCCTGCCACTGCCCAAAGCCAGAGCCTACAGACCGTCCCAGCCCTGGCACAGAGGTCCAGGAGCCCAGTTTGAGTCCTGGACCCTCAGTGGTTGTGTCCCCTGTCCCCCTGCAGCTGCAGCCCCACTGCTGCCACTCAGGGCACTCTCACACACCCCCTCCTCTGGGACGGGTGGGGGCCTGTGTTATGGATGGAGCTACTGTGCGCTTCCACCAGAGTTTGGACTTACAGGATGACCACATCCACATCCACTACGGACAAGGAGCGGGATTCTGCTGCTCCCCTCCTGAGCTCAGGCCCGCCCTCTTGCCTGTGCCTCTCATCTTAGACTCTGGGGGCATGGATGACTGGCCCTGTTGCCCTGGGACACATGTGGTGTGGCAGAAGCGCGTGCAGCAGTCACACTCAGACCCCCAGCTGCAGGGTCCAGGGACATCTATGGACAGACCACCCTGCCGTTACCATCATGGGGCTGCTGCAGACCTAGGCACAGATATGTGTTTGTACTGCCAAACCTTACAACATAATCAGGGTGAGGTACTCTTTTGACAGTGAAATCCTGATCCTGTGTGAGACTGTTTGTAACTTTCTGTTTGTGTTTCCACAGGATCTGAAGAGGAGTCAGGAGTATGAGAACTTGTTGCAATCCCAGATTCACGCTGCTACATAGGAGCCAGAATGGACAAGTCTTTCATTGCTAATTGCTGCCATACCTTTAACATAATTCAACCACAACGGTCTTGCTCTTGTGTCTGAAATGTCCGATATATTGAAAAATGTGATTGACAAGATTCAGAACCATTTGAATGGTGTTTCCCTAATGTCCTGAGAGACAGCTGCAGGGAATGTGGTTGAATCTAATCCACATGGTTAGACTCAGTCCCATGCTCGCTGAGGAGAGCCTCCTGAACCCCCTCTCACTCGGTCACTTGATTGGTCATGGTACTTCATGTTCTTGATCCTTGTCTTCTGCTGAGTCCAGTCTCAGCTGAGAGAGCCTACCTCAGCTTGGATTTCTAACCTGCCTCACACAGGGGTCTCTAAAGGTACTGCTGTAGTCCTCCAAACTAATGTCCACAATCCCTCAAACATGTTTCCCTCTGTCAGCGAGGAGGTTCATTCTTCAGCACATTGGTGCTGAGCCCTGTTTTCATTATTTCAAAAATGGCAGCTGTTCTCAACAAATGTATGTTTTTTTTTCTTCAGCTTTTTGTAGCCTTTTTGTATTCATCAAATTGGTATGACTGATAATGTCTTTGTCATTACAAGCTATTGGTGTGGTTTTGTCCTGGCCATGTCATACAGAGTTGGTGCTAAACAGAAAAAGTGGAGAGTGAAGGGCATCAGCTTTGGAAGCATCCCACTGTCCTTGAATAAGGATACTTCTATGTCCTTCAGTAACTGAAGTTTTACACAGTATAGCACATTGTAGCCACTCAAATATGAACCAGTCTGTTCTCATTGGAATCCTCAAATCTTTAGGTGTTTTTCTTACAGCCAGAATATAATTTAGCTGTGCATTTTAATAACAACCATTTATGAAATCATTTTCATTAAAAACAAATGACTAGGACCAAATTTGCATTACCAGGTTTGAGCTTTTAGCACTTAACATTTGTGATAGTTTATTCTCTGAATAAAAAGACACATTGGCAGTTATTTGAAGGTGATCTGAATGTTGTTGCTGTGATGGTCCCTCCACACCTGAGCAGCCTGTCATTATAAGCAGCAAGTACATTTGACCTCTTATTGCAGTGTCAACTAAATCAAAAACTTAATTAGTAAAAAATAAAATATGTATTTTTGTGCCAACAACCCCACACAGACCAGACATACAATACCAGGAAAATGTTTTATGAAAATGTGAATTTACTGTATTTTTCTAACTGCAAATACAGTTTTATTTGATGATGGAGAGACAGGAGCTCACAGCACTTAGTGCCTTATAATGCTGTTAAAATAGTTCTTGTATCCAGCAGCACCCCTTAATTCACTAAGCTCTTATTTGTTAAACCAAAGACACAAACCCTTCCCTACCACATCCTCCAATAATTGTCTCCACCATCAAAAGAGAGCATGTTCAAAATGAGCATGTCTTTTGACAATCAGTAATTGCAGTCCCTGTGATACCTCACCAGTCAGGTTGTGCCTGGTGCATCCCTATGCCTTAATACAAATGACTGAACTACCGGCAGCACTTTGGCTTAGAGTTTATTAAAGACAATATAAACCCAGAGTATTAATTTAAACAAGGCCAAAATCATCAGCACAATAAAAGCATCATTATATTTGTTTTAATCTTGTGTTTTTGCAAGAATCATCAGCTGAAACTGCCTTTTCAAATCCCTCCAGATATTTAAGGGATGTCAGTATATTTTGGATACTTTTGTGTAAAAAAGAGAACAACTGAAACAGAAATGAAATAGTGTTGTATTTTATATATAATAGAACATTTCAATATAGTGACATGTCACTAATATATTTATTTACTAATATATTTATCCATGTGTCCAGGTTAAGAGTGGTTTCTGTATAGACCGAATGTTTCTATATGGAAAAGGATAAGTGCTATCACAGATGTATATCCACCTGTCTTCATTCCAATTATATGCAAATAAATTATTTTGAAATAAAACGTGTGATTTTTGGCTACTGTTTTCATCTATCAAGATCTGTTGCTCACACACTCATCTTGTTGGCCAGCCTCCCTAAGGTTGTGAGTAACAGGTGGAATTAACCAATCACAGTGAAATATGAAATCTCAAAAGAAGATTCATTTATTTACAACTTATAAAGGTACTACACAAATTGTGAAAGATTGTGATATATATTTTTGGCATGTTGCCCACCCTAGTAGTATTATATGTAGTTGTAGTTGTAGTAGTTGTTGCATTAGTAGTATTAGTAGTTTTCATAGCAGTGTAGTGCTCATTTGAAAGCATTATTCTGGCCATCTGCTGTTAGTGCAGTCAGGTTGCCCCTGGCGTCCTGGTCTTTCTCTATGGCCTCAAACAGTGACTTGAAGTTTCCTGCTCCAAAGCCCTGCAGACACACACACACACAGATGTCTAATTACCCAAAGATCGGCCTTCTTCAGAGCCATTTGTTATGGCTTCGGGATGTTCGCTGTTAAACTTTGATGTTTAGGTCACAAATATTCTCACAGAGTTTAAGAATCCACTTGGCTCCTGCTGCTGTAAATTAATCACGTAAATATTTTCATGGATAATCAAAAAGATCAAGTGTTGGTGGTTGCCCTGGGTGACTCTTTGGTGTGGTTGGGGGTCTAGTTTCCAGCTTTCATGCATTGTATCCACATCTGTAGAGTATAGTGAAATGTTGGAGAGTGACGAGAGGTGCCTGTTCTGACAAGCAGAAGGGTGCTCCATGTTAAAAATTCAGTGCCAGGGGATGCAACCCAATCCAAATGCCCCAAACCCTCCTCCCTCTCTCTTTTACAGTTCGGCAGAGAGCCTTTTAATCTGTATGTCTGATGGATTTACTGAGTTTTTACAAGGGGGCTACTGTTATACTGTTCACACTGGGTGGGAGCTGTTAACAGGTGTTCCTGCTTCTTGAAAGTGCTAAAGGTAAAGCAACAGCAGGCTTGTAAATCCTTTCACTCTTCCTTAAACTCAACACCAGAGGATCATAATCAGATAAGTCTGGTTGTAATCAGGTTAAGTTCAAAAACAGCACGCTGCTTACATAGTGATTGTACCGCTGAATGACCTCCAGGAAGAGCGTGGGCCGATCCTGGACTGGTTTGGAGAAGATTTGAAGGAGGTAGCCCTTGTCATCAAAATCAACAAGGATTTTCAGTTCCTAAAAATAAAGTTAAATGAACATAAACCCAAAGATTAATACAAGCAATACATTATACATAAGAAAAGAAGTCTAAGATGCAGAGTTATCATTGTAAGATATTCAAATCCATATTACTTTAAATTAAATTTGAATACTAATACTAATACCATAGCCTACTGTAAGTTTCTTTTTCAATACATAAAATAATGTCTCACTTTTTATAGTTTGCTTTAATGTACAATACAAAGGGTACTTAAATATTGAAATAAAGCACTAACAATGTAGGCACCAAAGCAAAAAATACAACTTCTAAAATGAAAAATGAAAAGTAAAGTAATGACAACTGAATGTAAGCAATTTAAGCAAATATCTTTACTTGTGGCTTACTGGCAGTTAGGTACCAAACACCATTGTCTGAAATAAAATAAAATAAAATCATTCCTTTTTTTTGCATGTACTTACCTGTAATCGGTTGAGGTCTTCCTTCACCTTGATCTTGGCAGATTGGAGTTTCTCCCGTAGGGTGTCATAGTACGTGTCAGGTGCAGCGAGGAACTCCATCCCCCGGGCGCGCAGGTTCACAATCTGTTTAAGACCAGAATAGATATAAAGAAGCCTGTTCCAACATGTAGAGGTGTAGGTCTATAAGTATTTTGAGGCTCTAAATGTAATCATACACGACTTACAGTTTCAATAATGTTGCTTGTGTTGAGGGCAATATGCTGCACTCCAGGGCCTCCATTATAGTCAACATACTCCTGTGGATAAAATGGTAAGTACAAGTGAGATAGAATCACTGTTGAAGGGGACATATTGTGTAAAATTTAGTATTTATAAGCTTTTAACCATGTCTAACAGTGTTTCCTAATCATTAACTTTCTCAAACTTATATTTCGATTTATTCATGCATGTTTGAATAATCCTGTATTCTCCTGCATTGGAGGCTTGGGTACTTAGAAAATGTCTGTTTTCATCCACCCCTATCTCCACCCAGTGCTCTATATTTAGTTGCAGCTATTCAAGCAATTCAGGCTGTTGGTCATACATGGTTCAAAAATGTCACAATAAAAAATGTAAATAAAAATCTGCTGCTTGCTATGGAAAAAAAAACTAATATGAAGAGGTGAGACACCCCCCCCACACACACACAAATACTTCAACAGAGCTCTGAATCCTCCTGTGTTATAGATTTAACAATAAAAATTACTTCATTTTAAATGTCCTCAAGAGAAACAACCCTATTCTGGATGTGAAAACCTTTGACTATCCAGTCTATGTGGTCAAAACAGTATAATGATGACTAACACTGCCATCTAGTGTTCAGTTTTTGAAGCCTGGTAGCGGTGCCTGTTGGGGTCAAACCTGGATTTGTGACTTCTTTTTCCCCTGTGCCGGTTCATTTATGGGCATTTTGATGGTCTCTTCATAGTTTGTCACCACTATAGACCTGAGAGAACTGAACTGTGTGTGGATCTGCTTGTCGTCTATAGACCAAAACCGATGGAACAGCAAACACTTCTGATACCTGCCAAAGCATAAACCTATGTTACATTTTGACCATATTGAGCATTTTGATTTGTCTAGACCCTTTAAAATCAGAGACTAAACAAAGCACACCATAAAACATTTTCAGTTAGGTTCTAACAATTTTGAATTTCCAGGATAGAAATGTACATTTGATTGCTTTTCTTTTTCAAATTATAGAAAAATCAGCACTAAAAGTGTAGTTAATTAATAATTTAATATCTGTAAATAAAGTGAAAACTATTGTGTGCATGTCTATATTTATTTGTGCAGTAAAACCTAAAAAAAATAATCTCGACTTCATTAAATGTCTATTATAACATCCTAAGGAATAACCAAATAAATATGCAGCTGTAAATGTAATGTAAATGTAAGGACTAATATCATGTATCTGGGTCCTTTTCATTTGACAAACCCCCCTTTTCCTTCAGTTCCCTTTTCCTTCAGTTCCAGAATTGCCATTCCAGATATATACATTTTAAAAAGGTCTACACAGGTCACTCATTATCACAAATTAGGATGTACTTGTACTTTGCCTCATGGGCTGTTGTTTGTACGTGACCTTGGACATGGGTCTCACCAGTCTGAAATTGGCACCATTTGGTCATCTGGCTGGTTTCCCACAATGTGATCAATAAACCTTAAACCTCCTGGGGGGCTGCAACAAGAAAGAAGATACACACAGTTAAATAGTCAGTTAAATGCTGAGCCTTTCTTAACATATTATACTGTGGTTTGTAAATACATTTGCCAAGACAACTGATACTGCTTACAGTTTTTGTAATAGAGGATCCTTAAACAGGGGTTCTTTGAATCCAGGCAGGAAGAGACCTTTGTATGGTCCCAGGTACTCAACAAATGTGTGAGTGGTGTCTCCATACTGGCAGAAAAAAATAATTTGTTTAATAAAAACGATAGGGTATCTTTTGGTAGCTTGCTTCTCGTACCGTTTGAACCATGGCATATTTGACTTTGCCATGACTGTCCTCCTCAACCCAGGGCTCCTTCACAACCGTTGCCCCTCTCTCCTTTGCTGTCTGTCAGTGCAATAAAAAAGATAAATACATTGTTCAAAAAAAGAGCAATAAACCCCATATAACTGAGCTGTAGCGTAATTCTGAATTTGCCACTAAATCAGTTCCAGTTCATTGTAGGTCACTGTGTAGTCAACACTGTTACGTAAAGCTTTACCTGACCTTGACTAAGGTAAAGCAAATCACTAAAACACAACTGTTGTCCTTAACTGTCAATAGAACTTCCCCTGTTTCAGGAAGTGAAGCATGTCAGTACTTCAACATAAACTATACAGATCACTTACACATTATCAACAATACCTTAATCAAAAAATCGCAGTCTTCCACTTGAAAAGCAATGTCTTTGACTCCATCCCCATGCTTTATTAAATGTGCACCCATTTCTTGAGAAACAAAGAAACATTTCACAATGTATTTCAATGCACTTTGGTCCATAGAATCTACATCATAATGAGGGGTTGTGTTCTTATATTGCAACCAACCTTTATTCCCAGGATTAAGTGCAGATTCAAACACTAACATGATCTAGTAAAATAAACATTATTGATATTACTTACGTGGATATGTTTTTATGACATCATAATTTTACCTTGTCCTGTCTGATGACATGTGCAGCCACCTCTCGGCTCCCGGTCTCCAGGCCTTTGTAGGCAAGAGGTTCAAAGCCCATCTTATCACAGTAGAACGAGGCTGCCTGGAATAATGTGCACATTCATAGTCGTGTTTCTATTGCAGTCTCTAGACTTTGATCATGTGTGGAAAATTCTATCATGTTTAGGGTTACATAAATGATTATTTTGCTAGTCCAATAATCTGATGAGTCCCCAAAACCTTTCCTCAGCACATGGCATGTTTTTGAGTCTTTATAAAGTCCTGTTAATGATTATACAGTTACTAGTAGATAATATTTGTATAATCAATTAGTTGTGAGTAATCTGATTAGTTACAACTCAGTAGATCAAACTGAAATAATTATAATCATCCATGACATTGTTTAATAAGCAAACAATTACAATGATTTGGAACTGACCTGTTTAGCATTGCCAACCCAAAAGGTGATATGATGAAACCTCAGAAACCGTCCCTGTTTGTGCTAAGAATAAAACAAATCTGTTAAAATACACTGTACACACTGTCAATTGGTGAAACATTTCTTGCCAACTTCATCATGAAACTGAGTGAATGTTTAAGTAACTGCACTTCACTCACAAATTTATTCTTACCTTCTCCCCTTTGTCTGTGTAGCTCGTCTGAAATAAAAGAAACAAAAAAGTTAAACTGATCATGTAGGTCAGAAGGATATTGATTTGGTGCTGTTGTTGTGACGCATCACTTGACATAGTAAACCAAAAATACAAATGATTTTACAATATATTAATCCAAACCTTATCTAAACCTTAGTTGAACTATCCATTAAAAACTTACCATGATCAGATGAAGCTTCAGTGTCCAAAAAATAAAAGATCTAAATCAGTCCTAGATTGCAGAGAAAGACTGACCTGAGAAGATCTCACCTAAAAAAATACTGTCCCAATGTCCACCGGTGATTGGCCGTCTGGATGTCCTCCCGTCACCACCCACCTGTCTGCCTCCTCGCTTTAGGCCATGTCAATGTGTGAACGTCCATCTCTGTCCATCTCTACCACAGCCAGTCCATCTATGTTAGAAGGGAAATTGTTAGCTTTGCATTGAAATTGTTGTCCACAACAGAGCCTGTATAGAATGAGAGTCTTGGAGCAGTATAGACTACAGCTTTATAAGTTAGGTATTGTCTTGTTAAATATTGTTCAGAATAAATTATACCCACTGGCCCTGAAAATAAACCTTGTTCAGAATCCTCAGTGAAAGACATTTCCTTCCCGTGTTCTTCGCTAGAGGGAGCTATGGGGCCATGTATAGGCTACTTGTGCTACAGCTTATACACTATTTTAGACAATAGACAATAGACATGTATTGTATGCTTAAATAAAGGGTAAAATAGGTAGGCTACCAGTCCTACTTTAGGCCCTATAGATTTTCTAATGAGACATGCACTTTGACCTAATAGCCCCGCCCCCATATTTATTCTAAAGTGCAAAAGCTTGGTTTGGTTTCAAAGTGCATGTGAGGTCAACTCACTCAACTCAAGTAATGCCGGGCCAAGGCTGCAGTCAGTTTACCATACAGACAGAATTCTGTTTACCCTATACACCCTACTTTTACACTGTGGCTAGGAAGGCAGGAAGGATGATTTCCGACTATTTCTTTACTTTTCTTATTGATGTTTCGTTGACTGTTATACTCTAGGTTTCGTTTATGTGGCTTCTCAGAGAAGAGTTCATTCTTTTGAAGCGGCAGGCGCACGTACCGTGTCGTGTTTGTGAGTACGTTCACTTTGTGCCGCGCTGTGATTTTCTATTGGCGTTCGAAACAGTTAGAACTATATTTGATTGGCTCCTCCGTGGGCGTGTGCTACGCCCATCCTTTATGTTTCTGTATTATGATTGGTCCGTGAGAATCCCTCATCCTGATTGGCGCATACGTCACGGCTCCTTCTTCTCTGATTGGATCAGACTGCAGTCATCACGCGGGAATGCGGAAGTAGTGTAGTCTACTGAGTCACCGTTGTGTCAGCTGATTCTTTCTGAGTGAGTAACTCGGTTTAAATTTCAAAAAGAAGTGATTTCCTTGGTGCGTTTGACTGTGACATAATTTGCGTGTTATGTGCATTCGTTGGGCTTGCCGTGTGCCATTTGTTTTTGCAGTTTTATCGGTAAATGGGCGAGCTTTTCGCGCCAGATGGTTAAAGTGATGCTATCCGGCAGTTAGCACAATGCTACTTTGCAAACACGCGTACATAGCACAGTGGGCCGCTTTGGTTTGTGTGTGTGTCTGCTCTGGAGTCTTCTGAGCTCACAGGCGGGTACTGCTTTCACTTTCTTCACACATGTGCAGACCTGACACACCTGTTGTCTCTGCCAGAGCTGTCATAAAAGTCCTATCACTTCTACACACCTGACACGATCACGCGTTGTGCAGGAAATCACAGCGGAATACCCCGCCTATTAGTAGATTATCGAGAAAGAAACAAGTGCTACGTGAATTCCATTACCACACCATATTTTAACATGGATTTCATTATACTCACGTCTAAGACCATCTTGCATTCACTGAAGTAAGAATGAAGCGTTTAGGAAATTAATTAATAGATCTTCATTAGTTCAATTATTCTTAAAAATTAGTACCTGATATTTTCGACAGTCTAATTAAACATGCTTTCACGCGTAATTAGACTGTCAAAAAAGGTTAAGGCCAGATGTATACGGTTAAATGTTAGGCATGCAAAGGCCTACAACGTGTATCCTTATATCCTCTCTTTCACGCAGTCATTTTTGAAACTGTATGCTTTTGCTTTCTTAAATTTTTCGATTTGATGTATTTTATTTCACTTAAAAATGTAAATGTAACTAATTTAGAAAGAAGATGCCCAACATCTTTGTCAACAAGAGAAGTAATTTTTAAAGCGCATGTATCTGAAAATATTACCTACAACTTTGTAGGTAATTGTTGCATAATTCCTGAAGATTGAATAATGTGAAGAGGGTCAACTTTTAGGGTTTTAGTGAGTCTGCATAACTGATGTTTAACTGCAATGTTTAACTAGTCCTGCTTAGGTCATTTAAGTGGGCATAGCAATGAACTTATTTAAATTCTCAAAGGTTGTGAAATAGTTTTGAATGCATCTTGTGTGCAAAAATTGGCTTTATTGTCTTTGATTAGCACTTTACATTTTACAGTACCATATGAGTGTCGTGTATTTACTTTTCAGAAAGTCTTTTGCAGTGAAAAGCTGTTCAGTGTTGATAAAATGACTCATGTAGTATGGCTTCTTTCACTCTTGCATGGATAGAGTGTGGGAGGGAGAGGAGTACTGAGCTGAAAAGGGAGGGACAGCCAAGGCATGTCAAGCACTGGATTACTACCAGAATGTTTCGGAGAGAGCTACTATACAAAGCACCTAGCTGTATTTGAACTGCAAAACTTCCATGCGGAGCTCTGTCATGCATCTGAATTTGAAATAGAACAGGTAAGCGGATTGAGAAATACTTGCTTTTCAAACTTTTCCCTTTGCTTGTGTGGTGTGGTGTGCAAAAGGGGGTGTGTCAGCAGAAAAAAGAACTGGGTACAAGTTCAATCAGGATTAAACTTTTTCCACAAATTGATTTATTTATTTTTATTTTTTTCAGTTTGTCAAAGAGGGGAAAATGTAATTATGCATAATTGTGTCAAAAAATTATATACATTTTATTTGTTTTCTGTTTTGCGAGAATGAACAGTTCAGTATATAAAGCATTCATTGTTCCAGTTAAGTCTATTACAGTGTATTCCAGTAAGTATTGTGTTGCAGGTGAGGTTTGGAATGTTGTGTTTGTGTTTCCTGTAAAACACAGTTTCGCTTCTGGCCGTCGTGTCACTTGATCCTCAGTGGAGGACCTCACATGTGCCTGCTTGTCTGTGTCTGTGTGTAGAGGCTGCTGACAGGGCCTGACCTCATTTGGTCTGAAACATCCCAGACTAGAACTTTGGACAGGCTGTGCTCAAATCTTTGTACTCAAACTTTTCATGCCTTTTATAAAAATGAATATGCATTGGGTGTGTTAAGATGATTTGGTCAATATTTCAAGTCACAATGAGAACTTAAAAATAATAAGTGATTTCAATTCAGTCTGTTCTCCCAAAAAGCAAACCAAGCTTTTTTTTTTTTTTTTATCGGTTTCTTTTTTTTATGTCAGATGAACTGTACTTGACCAGAAATTTAAATGTTTTAAGTTCATCACACATGAGAGGATTTGTCATCTATTAGACATTGTGATTGAAATAAAATGTCATTTTATAGGTTATATATAGAAATATACAGTTTTTCTGTATGTGTCAAATTAATAATTGTGAATAACTGTAAAAATGTATGTTCCTTCTCAATAACTATAATAATGTCAACATTCATAACACTAAAGTTATATTGTGCACATTGTTGACAATTATTGTTCCTGTATTGTGCTTGCGTCACTGTTCCTCCAAATTGCTGTACTGAAAGAGTGCAGTGCATTACTAACCTTTTGCTAACGTAGTGTGTTCATGTGTTGGCAGGAGTTACACCTGGCACAGCAGCAGCGCCCAGTAGAGGAGAGGGAGGGATCTGTGGAGGAGTGCCCAGATCCTCTGTCTTCACACTGACTGACAGCATGGTGAGCCAATCAGAGAGACACAACTAATCTTAATAATAAGCACACAGTAAAACATGATATTATCTGCACTTACACCTAGATTTCTAGTGGTGTGTGGGTACGCAATATTTTATACATTGTGTACAAACTATGTGCAGTCAGGAAGTCTCTACAAGTCCAAAGTACATTTAATTTCAAATACGTTTATTATTGACTATTGACAATATCGCTATGATTTTTTTAGACCATATTAATCTTATTATGCATTTGTTGAGGTCAAGATCAGTCAAATGTAAAATTGACATTTTATTAAAACTTGACGAAATATATTTTCTTTTAATTTTTTTCTTCTTTTTTTTTTTTTATTTGTCTCTTTTTTTTCCTTTTATTCCAAAATTTTAATGTGCAAATTTCTAATATTAAGTATATCTTCAAAACAGAACAGTATGTCTTCACACTAGTATATTAGCCATAGTAATTGGTTCTGCTATTCCGAAAAGATATCAGTTGTAAAAGTAACACAAAACACAAAAAAACACTGAATATATGTCATGAGCAGAATTATTCTGTCGTAATTAGAAACATTTTACATTAATTTACAGGAACACCACTTTTTTTTGGCTATTTTTCCCAGTAGTGAATTAGCATACATCTGTGGTTTAAAGTAAAAAGCTTTCTCAGCAATAATAAAATGATTGCACTTTGAAACAGAAAATAGAACAGTGATCAATATGTTCTGTCTGCAGAGCTGGAGTTGTCTGTGCATATGAGTGCAGATTATTCTAATTCCAATGACATATTTCAGCCACTTCAAGCTGCTGCACGTTTTTGCTCGAACAAGAAGCAACTGCCCAAACTTTCTTCAGAAAAAGCCCACAGGTTCCAACAAAACTCAAGTGTTAATTTGTATATGTCTGTTACTTTCAACATTGTTTAAACAACACTTGAAACCACAGTGCAGCACAAGAAGAGAGAAGTAATCAGAGAAGAGACAAATACGTTTAGTGTTTAAAGGCCTGAAATAGGAAGTGTAACAGGAGGATGTGTCCCGAGTTTCTGCTGGCCGAGTCCACAGAATGTCCCTGTGGCCCAGTGCCGCTCTCTGCTTTTTATGGGGCCCCATACCCCTTTGGGTCAGAGACATGAGCAAATAATGTGTCCCTCTACAGAGACAGAATGTTCAGCTGCACCAGCCCAGTGTACTTGTTTTATGTGCACTGACCATCTCCATAAAGTTATAAAAGTGGGACAGTACTTGACAGGTCAGTAGCCTATTGTGTTTTAATAGGCATCTTTATGGTGTAGACCTTGTAGGCCTACAAAGAGTTTATTTATTTTTATTTTTTTCTAGGGACACAACAATACTGTTATGTGGGTCACAATATTGTTGACTTTTTTTGTTCCACATGGATGAACCATTACAAATGTGTTCTATATAAATTCAAGGATGACTGTCAGTATTCCTATATCAAAAGTGGAAACTGTCATCTAACCTTTTCATTAGTTTGAGTTTTCTTTGAAACCCTCGTCCCCAGCAACAACAACAGCGCCTCCTCTTTGTACCCTCTTACTTCTACAATGCTCTCCTAAACTAAGTTCTAAAAAGTGAATATAGTTTAATTGACTGCTTTTGAGTGAAAATCTAATATTTATTGCAGGGTAATTTATACTTTAGTCCTATTGTCTCCTAAATGTTTATTCCTTGTGATATTTCATACCCAGTGAAAGTAATTCCAAATCTATCCACAATTTTACATTGTTTTGTGTGTCCCTCTAACATGTAGCACCTTAACAGGGTAAATTAGCTGTGTGTGTGTGTGCAACTGTTTGCTCTGTGTTGTGGTGACAGGGTTGTTTTTCCAGGTGGGAGTGCACAACATTGTCCCAGCAGTTTGTTCCACAGGTAACCCGATCCACCTGATCCTTTCTGCTTAATTGCTTCCCAGCCTCCTGCTTTTTCAGTAAAACAAAAACCTGGATGTATTTCAGTCATTCCAGAGTCTTCTTTGTCCTCCTGAAATAGAGGAACAATAGGGATGCTTTTTTGTGACCCATAATGCATCAGGTGCTCACCATCAATGACAATGGCTGGTGAGCATAGAAGGAAGATTTTGTCACCTTAAGTTGTGATGTTGTCAGCACACAGGTTAGGCAAGATGAACACCTGCCTCATAATCTGATGTGTGATGATGGTATTGGATGATGTTCAGCAATGTGTTCCATAGCCTGGTTAATGGTAATTTGGCTGACTGTTTGTTATATCTCTAAGTTATATAAAATAAAATACACATCTAAACTAATTTTTGACTTGTTTGACCGCTTCACTTTGCTGTAGTGTGTCTGCAGGTAACCTTGTTGTCCATTAATATCCTTGTCCCATCTGTATGTGTGGATAGAGCTGTGCTTGGGTGACTGGCTGGCCTCCTTTCCTAAAATAAACCTGAAACCCAGGAGGCCGAATGGGGTTTTGTGTATGGGTGTGCTGGGTGCGGCCGGTTGTGAGGGAACGCTGGGACAAATGTTCTCATATTAATACTTCGCACTGGGGGTGTTTTACATTTATGGTGTAATGCTCAGCAGTTACCGTGGTGACACAATGAACACATTAGCAAATGCTGTCAACAAAGTTTTAAGAAAAAAACAAACAAAATGGATTTAAACAACAGTTTGAGGAGCCTATGATCAATATGAGCGTTCACATATATAATGTTGATATAAGTCTATAGTTTCAGCACAGTGTAATCACATGGGTATTGATTTGTGGAGGTGAATTCCCCCAATGAATATCTTGTCCATTTACTTAATGAAATGGGCCGTACACACAGCTGCATCATAGCCTTATTGCATAAAGCTTTTATGTCATCTGTATATGCCTGTAGTTATAAATTAAGGTCTGAGGACCTCTACAGTATAGTTTTACATATTACTTATCTGGCCCCCTTATTCCCATAACTGATCTTTTAAGGACTTATATTGGCTACTCATTGATCTCACTTGAAAAGATGGTATTACAAATGCCCTATCTAATGTTATTTTCCACTGTTCTGCATATTAAATAGAAAATTACCCCACTGTTCCGATGCTGCTGCAGTGTACCGCGTGGCTCTGTGTTACATAATGTGGGCTTCATGCAGGCAGCCGCTGAAGGCGAGTGTCACGACTCTGATGAGGAGGACACAGAGGTGAGGGGGGAGGGGCTGTGTGTCCCCCTGAGCGCAGCTTTGCCCTTGACTCTTTGTAAAGCACAGGAAGCTGCAGCAGAATCTCCATCAATACAAATCTGCTGCATTTGAAAACGACACAGAGACAGAGCAGGTGTGGAGAATGCTGTGTCATTTCTCCCCCTCCCTCTCTTCTCCCTCCCTCTCTCCTCTCTATTTCCTCCCTCTCTCCTCTCTTCGAGTTGTCCTCCACTCGTGTCCTGTGCTAAATGACTGATGACAAACAAAGCCCAAAGTCTAGACGTGCCATGGCCTTCACCTGTGTTGCCTTTTATAGAGCTCTGTGTGTATCTGTGTGTATCTGTGTGTACCCTCCACTCATGACAGCAGCCCTGCTCTCATGTCTCGGTCTGTGGATGCTGCAGAACACTCTGTGCTTTAGCGCCTGGGTGCTGGGGCGCAGGCATATTTATGAGGGGATGTCGGTGAAGGGTGAACGGGAGGGGAGGAGGAGGAGGGTGAGATGAGAGATAGGAGCACGTGAGAATGGGCGCGGGAGGAGGATGCGCGCGCAGAGGGCGGAGCTAAGCATCAGGCTGCTCCCTCCTCAGCCTCTTCTCTCAGCGGTCTCCTCCGGCACTTTCCCTTGTTCCTTTTATCTGCCACAGCTCAAGCACATCTGGGGTTATCACTTTTCCAGTGCTCCACTTGGCTCTTCATCAGCTGCTTCTGTGGACATTCATGGTCTTTTCTGGGCTGGACTTAAAAGCAACAGGAGCTACTCAGACCAACGTTCTCTGTGCTCTTCAATGGAGCTTTAGGAGGCAGCGTGTGAATGTGACCAGGCGACTGCGCAGGATCTCTGGACCAGCTCTAAGCAGGAGGAGGGGGAGGAACAGAGCAGAGGAAGAGGAGGAACAGAGCAGAGGAAGAGGAGGAACAGAGCAGAGGAAGAGGAGGAACAGAGCAGAGGAAGAGGAGGAACAGAGCAGAAGAGGGAGAGAGGAGCAGAGGAGGTGGAGAGGAAGGGGCCGGGGGAAGAATGGTAATGCCGGCTCCGCGTGCTTGTGCTGCGCTGCTCCAAAGGCTGTGTGTCGCCGTGACACAGCCCTGCCGCTCCTCGACATGAGTCGTGCAGGGAGGGCATCCTGCTCTATGCTTAACTGCTTTGTAAGTTCTTTTAGCTTTGTTACTATTGTACATCCAATCAGAGAGCCATGATGCTGAGGAGGGAGAGGGGGTGTTGGCTGTCACACGTGAGTGCTGCAGTTATTAAGTAACCAGAGTGGACTCTACTTAGAACTGTAATGGAACCACCTGGATGTGTTCTCTGGGCTCAGATAGTGCTTTTATTGCTCACTCTCGTTTTGTACCGTGGAGCTGTTGATGTGGGGATCAGAGGCCTGAGAGTCAAACATGTGCAGAGCATCAGAGCTCGCTGCAGAAAGACTCTAATGGGAGATCCTCTTTATTCATTTATCGACAATCCTTGTGGCTTGCATATCGCCAGCATATCGTTTATCGTTTATTTTACTTAAAACACATGGAAACTGTAATTAAGATGACAAACACGTATAATTGTACTATAAAGTGAAGTTCACTGGTACATATCTGCTCTGACTCTGTTCAGATACAGCAGGAGTGACAGTACTAGTAGTTTTACCTGAGTGCTTCGGCTGAATATGCACTTCCTGCGTCACAGTATAATGTAGAGCTGTGTCCTCCATGACTTGGACAGCTTTGACACTCTGCTCATGTGAAATGGTCTGGAGCCTTGTCAAA
The DNA here is from genome assembly GCF_026225935.1 of Boleophthalmus pectinirostris. Taxonomy (NCBI): domain Eukaryota; kingdom Metazoa; phylum Chordata; class Actinopteri; order Gobiiformes; family Gobiidae; genus Boleophthalmus; species Boleophthalmus pectinirostris. The sequence continues at coordinate 16,589 of NW_026571434.1, forward strand.
CTGTGGAAAAACATGCTCAGCCACTGGTCCAATAAATCATGTTTATGCCCATCTGCCAAACAATGCCAGTACCAAATGGGCCCATAAACGGGCTAACTCGATTGGCTTAGATTTTTCCATGACTCGAATGCTATTATGTGTGCTAGCTAAACAAATCATGTGTACATACAGCTAAAATCTTTGGAGATGTTGAATCCACTTCTATAGCAGCATAGTGTTTTCACCCTCACCAAGTGTCTAAGACCACAACACATGGGGCAACAAGTTGAGTTTCAAGTTGTTTTAAGTAATTAGAAAAAGTATTTCTTTAAAATTATTTTGAACTCCTGACACGAACCAAAGCTGACCAGAGCTCATGTCGGTGGTCTCTAAAATATTTATACAGAGGGAGGACAAAGAGAATGATTCACTTTCCACCATCTTGAATCTTCACCTGCATCTACTACCTCCCTGGATATACTGCATTTTCTTTCATATTTTTAAACATAGTGGTTGCTATATATTTACAGTTAACATGTATTTATTGAGATTCTCTATCTTCAAACTGGTGTATATCCAATCACATCCAGATTCCTAATGTATTTTGGTCATATTTGTTAAATAATCCTGCTTGTGAGAGGACTGTTTTCCAAAAGCTTTGGTTGGAGCTGTACAGTGCAGTCTGTGATGCTAAAAAGCGTGTCCATGGCAACCAGACACTTGTGATTTCTAATGTTCCCCTGTCATTGGTACCTCCATTCACAGACTAGAGTTGAAACCAGACCTGCTCTTATCTTACTCGGGACTGTCACATTTGCCCAATCAGCTGATGGAGTGCACTGAAGATATAGTTAGTATTATCACCTTTGGGGTACATGCACGCAGCGCTGTGATTGGACGACAGACCGGGAGGCGGGTGCACAGGCTCACAGCAGTGACGAAGCAAAAACGTGTCGCGGGTGGAACAGGCTGTGCTCCATCTTTACAAGTGCTTTTAAAGTCAGTTTTAGGCATGCATTTTAACAAATGGAACCAACCACTATTTTAAATGATATGTTGAGTTTCAAGAAGCTGTGTTATAAATTCTGAATAGACTTCATTAATGATTTATTGCACTGTGATGCTTAATTTTCCTCTATAAGGTACACAGTGTCCCAGCAGCCTGTGTGCCCTGCATTAAGAAAGCTAACATCCAGTGCCAAGGATCTACCTATAGTGCATTACATAACAGGCTTTGGGCAGTGCACAGGCGCTGTGCGGTGATTGGATGTATGCACTTTTATACTGAGCAGCCTGTAATCAATGCTTTTCCTGAAATTAGTCTGGCTCATGTCCACAAAGTAAAGTCTTAAACTGTCTGCTGTGGTCTGCTGTATTCACAGGATCAAACTGCCCAGCAACACTATGAGCTCATCTGTGTGGCAGCCTCAGCTCTGACCCACGGCTCTGTCACAAAGCTCTCAAATGTACAACTGACATGGCCTCTTTGTTCAAGGGACATCTGCAAAGGTTAAGTTGGGAACCAAGTCTGAGCTTAATGTGAAGTTTTTCTGATCAGAGCTGCACAATCTATCACAAAAATATCAATATTGCAATATTGGCTGAAACATGAATCAATGTTGCAAGAAGATAAATATAAAACATATTCATATTCATAACACATTCAATATTAGAGAAATGTACTGTAAAATGCATAAAAAGCTGATTTTACTCATAATAGTCCTTATTTGGGCTGGTCTTGATTTAGTCTCATCAGTTTTTATGTTTACTAATACATGAAGGCATGCACATTTTTTGTTTTTAATTTAACTGAACTTATTGAGCCAAAAAGTAAAGTACATTAAAATATTACAATATTGTTATCGTAATACAAAACATATTGAATATGACATCTTTTTCTCATATTGTGCAGCCCTAGGTCAGATACAAGCCTACTGTTGAAATAGTTCCTGTCAATAGTATTCTAAAAGCTCTTCTTAATAATATTGGTGAGGAATGTTTTTAGTTTGGGTCAAACTGTTATTGTTTACTTATATTAAAGCACTCGTCTTCCTTATGAGAGCACACATAGGGCTCTGTCCTGAGTCTCCTTGTCACTCGATGCAGATAATTTATGATCCAATGAGAGTATTGCTTCAGCCCTCATTTGTCTCATAAGAGTCTGATATTTCAAGGACGATGTTTGTCCAGACACGAGCGATTACCTGAGAAAAGTGATGCATTATGACTTTGTTCGTGTCAGTTTGAGTGTCTTCTGAGTGTGTGGATGTGAGAGATGGCTCTGAGGGGGCTGTCTCCATCTGCTCACTGCTCTGTAGGGGTAGCTCATCCTCAGGCTTAATCACAGTCTGGACCTTTGATTGCAGGTGTAGTGTTTGTAAACAGGTGGAGCTAAGCTCCTGTTGCTTTTTTTATATTTACTCATCGACATGATCCCAGTATTTATTATCAAGATAACACAAGTGTACTATAATAAGCCTTATAGGTACATTAGGACACAGGGACATGGCTGAGCTGTTTAATCAGAAGCAGGAGGTTTTTAGGAAAGGCCTCACAATCTGTCGCTATACGTGGACAGTCAAAGAAACAACAGGCCAAAATGTGTCAGTTTCAGATAATATGCTCTCAGACTTTAAAAGGTAATGAACCTGTTTTCCAACCATCCTCCTGTAACAGTTCCTAAAAACATTGTTTTAACTTAATCTAGCCTTTTGTCATCTTGTCTCAGTGTTTGATCTGTGCTGGTACAGAAAGCAGCCTGGTTATCCTAATAGCCACGCTTCAGTTATTGGCTTCAAAAACTTAAATTGGTACCAAATAGTTTCAGTAAATAAATGACATACAAATGAATCAATATGATTGCAACATTTAATTCTATTTGCCCGAGCACCAGTACCACAGGTGTGTGCTTGATAAGAATATTTTACTACCTTAATCAGCCCAAGAATGCAATACGCCTCTGTATATCATCATAGAGGAGTTCCTGTGCTTACAAAAATGACCTTTTGAAATATTTTTTCTTGGCAGAAAGTCTGAGCTCATATGTTTAAAAAAAAAAAAAAACTGTATCACTGTTTGTTTAACACTGTTAAGACCAGGCACAAAGTCTACAGCAGTCTGGCACTAGAGCCCAGTGTCAGCCACACACCTTCTGCCAGAGGGGAATGCACACAGGAGCAGGGTTAGCAGATCATCATACTTAAGAAATTTGGAAGCACAAAACTGTCACTTTTGCGATGTGAATCATGATGCTTAAATCTACTAGTATAACCTGTAAAATATGTGATTGTGTGTTATTTGTGCAGGGTGAAGAGGGGCCTCCCAGCCTGGAGTACATCAAGGCCAAGGACCTGTTCCCCCAGAAGGAGCTGGTCAAGGAGGATGAGAGCCTACAGGTGGGCTGCCATGTCCCTGCTTTAGATCCATGAAGAGCTCTTAAAAACCTCAACATGAATTCTCATTTGACATTTGAATTTCAGTGACCATATTTTTTTGGTTGCACATATTTTTTTGCTGCATACCAACGCACTGCTGCCGCTGTGTTACAAGAGTTGCATATGTCAGCATTTTTGAGCCTGACACTTGAGTGGCCAGAGCATATGCATTAAAACTCCCTGGCTGTTTATAAGCAAGTTTGTAAGAGAGCGATTATAAGAGTCTAATGGAAATGATAAGAAACTGATAAACGGCACCAGAATGTGTGGGCGTAGGAATTCAGAATTACTCCAAACAGTTTAGATAAGACTTATTACCAAAGGTCACATTAACTATCAGAGAGGAGGCTCTGCTTGGGTAGTGTTTATAGCACTTGTGATTTATAATTGATTTGCATGTGATTATCAGCAATGAAATACTTGGAAAAAGCTATTGAGGTAAATTAATGATCATTCAATATCGGAAGGATAACTGCTTAACAATAACATATCAACCTAACCTAATTTACATTAAGGACAAGAGTTTAAAAATATGAGCTGAAACATGTATTAAGTGGTTACTTTAAGGCTCTGTTTTGTGCAAAACTTCAACATCAACCAAGACATTAAAGGCATTTATTTAAAAAAAAAACATTTCTGATGCATAGTTAAATAACGTTTTAACATCGTTTTCAAGATGAAAAAAAATAATCTTTGAAGGTACTAATTTTTGTCAATATCACCCACTCCTGCATGTTTCACAGCATCACTTGAGTCTGTTTGTCACATTGAGGGGAGATGAGGAGGGGTGTGAGTCTAAACCACTAAACACTGTAATAAAGTAATTTGTATGCTATGTGTGCCCCTCCCCCCTCTGTCACACACTGTTATTGAGGACCCGTAGTTTCACTGACACTTCATGTCTTATAGCAGCGCTCACATAAATGACAGGCATTTCCACAGTCATTATGAGCAGTGCTTTTGCTCCTCTGTGCCTCTGTTCACTGGGCCTGTTTGCTCACTGTAGTGAATGTGTGAACACGTGCGTGTCCTCACAGGCAGCGGCTCCAAGCGGAAGTCACGACTCAAGTCAGCAAGTCTCATACCCCTCCCTCAGTCTCTCTCTCTCTCTCTCTCTCTCACTCACTCTATCTCTCTCTGTGTGTCTCTCTCTCGCCATCTGTCTCTCTTTCTCTATGCATGTGTCTCTCTGTCCCTTTCTGTGTGTGTATCTCTCTCTGTCGCTCTCTGTTTCTCTCTCTTTCTCTCTGCAGGTGTATCTCAATCTGTCTCTTTCTCTCTTTATGTGTCTCTTTCTCTGTGTGTGTGTGTGTATGTGTATGTGTTTGTTGCTGTCTCTATATGTGTCTCTCTCTGCCTCTTTCTACCTTTCTCTCTGTGTCTTTCTCTTTTCTGTGTGTGTGTGTGTCTCTCTCTATCTCTTTCTCTCTCCCACTCTATATCTCTCCCCCCCCTCTCTCTCTCTGTGTCTTTGTCTCTCTTCTCTGTCTGTGTGTGTCTCTCTCTCTGTCTCTCTGTACCTCTATGCTTCTTTCTCCCTCTTTTTATCTCTTCCTCTCTTCTCTCTGTGGTTTGTGTTCCTTTCTTGATTTGTTCTGCTAGAACGTGACACAGGAGTTGTAGTTGTGCTTTCTCGTTTGGAGCTGGTGACTCATGATCTACTTTTGGATCAGAGCACATTTACTGCAGCTGCCAGTGTCTCAGGCTTGTTAACTAGACTTCCCTTAGCAGCAGATTGTGCAGCTAAACCCATTCACTTATTTTTCAAATCAAATATACTCCATTGTCCCTGGGGAAAATTTGTTGTATGCAAAGTGCTGAACAACTTCTGAACTGGTCACGCACAGTAAAGGATAAGAAACACATGGCACTTGAATGATTTGGGGAAAATGTCTAATTACATTTTCCTGACAAATATTAAAGGTGCACCATAGAACTGGTGTTCTGTCAATATGGGCTGCCCCATCGAAATGAGCTACCAGCAGCCTAAAGCGACACTGACATCTATCGATTCACGCTACCCCGTCGAAATAAGCTATCTTACGTTTTTCCTTTTACAGTTATATAGATCCAGTTTTACAACATATTTCTTTGGATTAGAGACAGCGGGTTTGATGCCATTTGCACATGGTGATCAGACTTTATTTCTTAGTTATGTCAAATTTCAACTCATTTATATGAATATGCGTAAGTAGTTCAGTTTAACAGTCGAATTATGCTATCAAATAGGGCTCTGACTAAAGGTAGCACATATTGACAGGCCAATTTAGCCATCAAATAAAGCTCTGTAGAATCACCATTATTTACTCATTTATATGAATTTGGGCAGAGGTAGCTCATTTTGACAGTCTTATATTTTCTATCAAATAATGCTCCCACTGTAGAATCACCATTAGAAATAGGAAAATGACATTGTACTTTGCCATGAAATATCCATCCATCCATTTTCGTCCGCTTATCCGGGGCCGGGTCACGGGGGCAGCAGCCTAAGCAGGGACTCCCAGACTTCCCTTACCCCAGACACGTCCTCCAGCTCCTCCGGGGGAATCCCGAGGCATTCCCAGGCCAGCCGAGAGACATAGTCCCTCCAGCGTGTCCTGGGTCTTCCCCGGGGCCTCCTCCCGGTGGGACATGCCCGGAACACTTCCCGAGGGAGGCGCCCAGGAGGCATCCGGAACAGATGCCCGAGCCACCTCAACTGGCTCCTCCCGACGTGGAGGAGCAGCGGCTCTACTCTGAGCTCCTCCCGTGTGACTGAGCTCCTCACCCTTTCTCTAAGGGAGCGCCCAGCCACCCTGCGGAGGAAACTCATTTCGAGCGCTTGTATCCGTGATCTTGTCCTTTTGGTCACTACCCAGAGCTCATGACCATAGGTGAGAGTAGGAAGGAAGACTGACCGGTAAATCGAGAGCTTCGCCTTTCGGCTCAGCTCCCGCTTTGTCATGAAATATCCAAAAGGTAAATTCACAAATGTTGAACCATCTATTTTCGATTATTGATTAAACCCAAGAACTTACTGTACTGCAGCATAATTTTGCAGTTTAGCAGTGTAAATTTTATCTGACCCCCATTTATATTAATTAACACTGGCCTACTGAATACTGTGATGTCATTGGAAACCCAGCAATGAACATGTCATTTTCTGAAATGCAATTCTTGTATTAGTTTGTTAGTTAATATTTGAATCTTTTTGTTAAGTCTAGACACGTAAAAAATGTGAACTTTGAACAGATCGTATTATTAAAACATAAATCACAAATCTAATCACAGTCAAAATGCTTGTCAGAAATTGTATACCATGTAACCATAAAACGAATGAGTTTTGACAGATTGACTTCCTGCTTAGATAAGCACAGTGTTTCTCTTCTGTAAAGCTCTGTATTCAGCTCATTTATATTTCTCACATGGGTCATTTTTTGTCCATTAACATTCATTTTCTGGTCAAAAGCTGTGTTTTTCTGTGCTATAACTCTTAACAGAAATGAGGTGGATTTTATGACATATAAACTATAATCCCCATCTGGCCTGCTGCATGACCTGTATAATGCCTCACTGGGTCCTCCCTGTGTGACTCAGCAATGCATGCTAACATGAAGTCATGCACACAGCTGTTACTAAGCAACTCTCACAAGTCACAACCTCACACAGAGCAAAAGGCCCCCAATTAGAGACCTGCTCCAATCATTTACAAATCTAGAGTTTGTGTTTTTGTGCACCTGATGGATGGTCCCGCTTGGCCTGTTTTAAAAAAAAAAAGTTAAAGAACAGTTAGTGATCCCTCAGTCTTGATGCAGAGTTTGGGACCAGAACAGTCTCCACGCTGCTGCTCTTTGGGGCCATGCCACAGCCTCTGCGCTCACAAAGAGCCCTCTGTAAAACTACTCCAGTCTAATTGGGCCACTACACATGTAAACACTCACACTGTGTCCTCCTTGTTCTCATAACTCCACTGTTGTGGTCCACAATCATTTTGGGATTTGGTTTCAAAACTGTTGATCGAATGAATGAATGAATGGATCCATTAACAAGACAAACAATGAGTTTATTATAAATAATATAATAAATAACTCTAATAGTGAGGGGGCCTGGCACCTGCTTGCTTCTATGAATGTTATTGCTTAACAGGCAGTAAACCGTGCACCACAAATGTTACGTAGTTCACCTTAAACTTTTGTTTTCTGCAGTTCAGTCACAACAGTCTGTGTGTTCCTGCAGGTGCCATTCTCAGTTCTCCAGGGGGAGGGGGTGGAGTTTCTTGGCCGTGCCGATGAAGCCATCATTGCCATGTCTAACTACAGGCTGCACATCAAGTTCAAGGACTCTGTCATCAATGTAAGTGGCCCTCATAGGAACACCGCTTTACTCACAAAGGTGCCGTTTGAAGACGAGTGACCTGCCACATCGCCACAGAAAATCTAAAGTTTTTGCACCACAGCAGCCATGGCGCTAACACCTGGGCGATACTGAGATTTAACTCAAATGGAAGATTCATTAGTTCTCTTTAATACATCTGTGTGCTAAAACACAGGTTTCCCACCCATTTCTCCTATTGGTTACCCTCTGTAAGGCTCTGAGTGACAGGTGGATTTAAACAGTCACAGTGAATTGTGAGCAGAAGATTATATATATTTTTTCTATTGTAGTAAAAATAAATAACAGTGTATCTTGTGATCAAATCTAAATTGTAATCTGGCTCAAAGAAAATCATGATCTGAGGCACCAAAGCAAAAAATGATATCTGCAGCACTGGCAGTTTAGTGGCATAGAGGCTCCACTCACAGAGTAACATTGACACTGCAGACTGGCGGCTCCTCTCTGACGTCAAGCCTTACTAGCACACAGGTCGATTGTTTTCATTCAGAGCTGGGAGAAATCTCAGTCTTCACAAACTTACGTAACTTTTTCCAGGACTCTTCCACAGAAATTTTGCTGAAATAAGTTTAGACATGCATCAATAAGACCCAGACACACATATGCTTGTGCAGTTTTCTCTAATAGT
>NW_026571435.1:0-25000 GCF_026225935.1 Boleophthalmus pectinirostris
CAGCCCACTTCCACAGCGCCATATTGCCTTTATCGGCAAAGAACAGTAAAGAAATACTCTTTAATACATAAATGGTCTTGGCCACGTGACTATACATTTGTTCACGTGACTATGGAGCACGGGACCGCGGAAATACAGAAGCGTCTGCGTGCGTCGGGCTGTAACTTCACCATGGCGGCGCGCAGATGGTCCGGCTGGCTCGGCGTTTGGTATTTTTGCGCATTGTTGGATGTGGCTTGTCTGCAGGGGTCCGGGGGCATGCTGTACCCCCGGGAGACCCCCTCCAGAGAGGTGAAACAGCTGACCGGATTGTGGAGCTTCAGAGCGGATATGTCTCCCAGTAGGAACGAGGGCTTTGACAGGGCATGGTACAAAAGTCCACTGGCAACTGTGAGTAGCGCGTGTCTCTGTTTGTTTAGCTTTTGACTTGATGTTGTTGTTGAAATAAGAACGAAAGTGTATTGGTTAAAACGTCAAAATATGAACGCTCAGTGCTCCCTTGCAGATAAGGCGCTGAGTTGCTCAATGTATTTAACCTGGTTTTGCTGTAGTCATGAAACCAACTTCCTTTGGCCTTCTATTGTGCAATGGCAATTATAATAAATGTGTTATGCTTTTACTTATGGAGAACTCTGCTAGGCATAACAGACTTGGTGATGGCCTGTCTCATATTAAAGATGCACAACTTTTTGCTTGGGGGTCCGTCACCTGCTTGTTTCTATGGATACGCCATTGCTCTTTAATATGACATTGAACAGCTCTACCTTACATTTATTCAATTACAAGTGGTTTTATTTCAGCTCAGAAATACCTAGAAAAACAGGCATTCTGACACTGAGCAGGGTTGTCTCGCACAGATCTGACCTGTAACTCTGTTTGGTCTCCTTGAAGATAGAAATGTTTAATGCCAGATTGTGAAACATTCCAGACAGTGCAATGACATCTTCATGGAGAAAAGCATTTGATGTCTCTGCACTAGAAAAGTTACACAATGCACCTTTAACTTTAGATCATAACATTTTTGCATGTGAAACTAAAAGTATTTTAACTTCTTGGTACTTTTTAAAGACAATACAATAAAGTATGTTTATCTTGTTGACATGTTTCGGCTGCTAGCTGGTCACTGAAATTATGTGAAATGGAGAAAAACAATAATGAAGACAAATTTCCTGAAAAATAACCAATGAAAGTCAGCCATTGTTTTTGAATTGTTGTTCAGTATAATAAAAAAAAAAAAAAAAAAACGAATGAAACTGGCCTCGACAAAAATGATGGTACCCCTTGAAAAGATTGTAAGTAATTGGATTGCAGAAACGCTTTGACATATTGACACCAGATTTGATACCTCAAAAAATTTGGTGACCTTTGACCTCTAGGGGGCGCTATAATTAGCAAAAAAAGTGTTTTAAGTGATATCTCTTGATCTGTTTGGATTTATTTTTTTTATTTTTTTTTGCCTGCTGATGCTATGTGACTCAGTGACATGTGTCATAAAAAGTTTATCATGCAACCATCTGCATTTGGCAGCCATGTTGAATTTAGTCAAAAATGCTCTTTTTTGGGGGATCCCGTAGAATGCCTTGGAATAAAGGCTATGAAATTTGGCATGTTGATTCTTGCAGCTATATTTTGTAATGAGATTAGCCTGGCACTGTTGTATTCTAACATATCATCACTAGATGCTATCTACATTACTGCAATTTGACAGTGTGTCAGTTTTGTCCTGACAGAGGAAGACCAGAGAGCACAGGTGAGTCTGAACAAAGGCAAGGTGAGAGGAGGGAAAACAGGTTTCATATTCTCCATCTATTATTAAAAAAAAAAAAAAAACTCACAGATAGTAGCTTTAAGACCAAAGGGCATTTCAAATAAGTGAATTTAACAAAATTGACCACAAAATCTACTACAGATCTTTAAGAACAAAAACACCAAACACATGCTGGTGTATAATGTATATTATCAGTCTGAGAGTGAGAGAGAGAAAAAGCAATATGGTCCAGATGGGTTTATAAAATTACTTCAGTACAAGGACACTCCAAAGAGATTTTGTACTCACCTTAGTAGAAGAGACTGCATAATGAAAGGCCCTTTTTCAGACAGTGGAGCTGCACAGCCTCTTTGAGTTTGGATTTTGTTTTGTTTTTTATATTCTGTGTAGACTGGTCCTGTCCTTGAAATGCCAGTTCCTGCCAGCTACAATGACATAACCCAGGATGCCAAGCTGAGAGACTTCATAGGGTGGGTGTGGTACGAGCGAGAGGTGGTGGTGCCCTCCCGCTGGGTCCAAGATGAAGGAACACGAGTGGTGCTCCGTGTTGGAAGTGCTCATTATTATTCAGTTGTGGTGAGTATCATTTACACTACACTTGTCCAGCCTCATTCTATTATAGAGATCCTTGTATCCTTGTAGTGTTGCACAATATGTCGAAACCTAAATCACAAAGGAAGTTTGCACAATCATTAAAATGAAATGCCTGCAATTATTTAGATAAAAAGAATGGAAATGCAACAAAATATGCTGCTGTTTTATTTTTAAAAATCTAGTTTTACATGTATTTTAGACCTCTCTCTGAAATTCATGAGTTTCATGAATTGGTTTATAGTTCAGATTGGGTTGTACAGTATTCTTATATTATTTTGCAGTGGGTGAATGGAGTTCAGGTTGTGGAGCATGAAGGCGGCCATCTTCCCTTTGAGGCTGATATTGGGAATGTAATCAGAAAGGATCCAACTGTGACCTGCAGGATCACCATCGCTGTGAATAATACACTCACACTAACAACTCTTCCTCCAGGAACAATCACCCACCTGGATGACCACACTAAGTAAGTTAAAGAAATATTTAAGACAGTTAAATATGTATTTAATGTTATTTTATTAACTGATCCCTTAAACAGATATCCTGCCGGCTATTTTGTTCAAAACATCTTCTTTGATTTCTTTAACTATGCTGGAATTCATCGTCCTGTGCTGCTCTACACTACACCGAAGGTTTATATTGATGACATCACTGTGATTACAGACTTTGCTGACAGCACCGGTAATTACATTGAATGTCTGTTTTTTGTTGTTGTTTTTGTTGGGACAGCGCATGTTAATATAATATAATACGTGATGATATACATGTTTTAAACACAATGAATTGTAGACATGAGCTAATTTCTATCTGTTGTCCTGCATTTGCTCACATTCATACACTGGTGTACACTGGATATAAGACGGGATATAAGTGTCTTGCCCAAGGACCCAACAACAGTATATACTGGTCTGAAAGGGAAAATGCTCTAACCACTGTGCCATAGCCACTACACTAGGGCACCTGGTATTCAGAGCGGTCTCCCATCCTAGTACAAACCAGGACCAACCCTGCTTAGCTTCAGAGGTTAGAGGAGATCAGGCATTGTCCTGGTGGTTTTACTTGTGATTTGAGTTCATTTGTTTGATCTAGAGTTATGATTGAATATATTCAAAATATCATGCACTAAACTTTTGTAACTACTTCAAAGATCTCAATTTACAGTCAACATTTGCCTGATATTTTTACATCTTGCATACATCTGCAAAATAATAAATTTCCTCATCTTATTTATGTTATTTTTTTAGACACTGTTGCCTCTTTTGTGCAGGTTTAGTTAAATACGAGGTGTCTGTGAAGGGCGCATCCTCAGCTAAACTGAAGGTCACTCTGATGGACAAAGACGGTCACTGCGTCGCCACGTCCAATGGGCCATCTGGACTGCTCAAAGTGGCTGATGTCAAGCTGTGGTGGCCGTACCTGATGCATGATAATTCAGGATACCTTTACTCTATGGAGGTAAAAGAAAAATGTCCTTATTAATAGGGCTAGGTGAAATTGTGATAAAAATCTAGTTGCGAGCTATTCATGAAAAGCAATTTTGTTGATAACGAAAGATCCTATCCCTATTTAATGCTTAGGTTCAAACCAGCATGATGACTGTATTATTGAATTAACCAAGCATAGTGAAAAGAATATTAAGTCTACATGACTCATGATAATATTTTCTGACATACTGCCCACCCCTAGTGCTTTGTTTGAAATTTGATTGCACATTTTTGGATGCTCTTGTGCATTTGTAAATGTTGTTAAATTGTCTTTTTACCTCGGTTCTCTTTTTACCTAGGTTCAAATGTCTGCATCAGATGGACGGTTTACATTTGAGGATGTGTATGCATTACCTGTGGGTATTCGCACTGTGAATGTCACCACTACACAGTTCCTTATAAACAACAAGCCTTTTTACTTCCATGGAGTTAACAAGCACGAGGACTCTGATGTAAGTACCACTAGAGGGAGACATACTTTCTTTTCTAAATTTAGTCTATTGAGATCGCGCAAGAACATTTAAAGGTGTAATATGTAATGTTTCTGGTAGAGGGTTCACCTCCTGTTTATTGCCATGGAGATGTTATTACTTTGCCTAGAAACTAATCTATGGAGACAAGCAGGTGATGCAACCAGGCCAAGTTACAGGTCACATATGTGGAAAAGCAACCCTGTTTACAGTCAGATTGTATTTTATTTTTAGCAATAAAAATGTGTAATGAAATAAATCCGCCATACCTGGGCAAAGCAATAAAATCTCTATGGAGACCAGTAGGTAACAGACCCACACCCGAATAGATACTTAGTGCACTTAGTGCTTTAACAAGTGCACACTAATCCATACTTGATGTTGCAGATTAGAGGCAAAGGCTTGGACTGGCCCCTGATTGTCAAAGACTTTAATTTAATAAAGTGGTTAGGAGCCAATTCATTCCGCACCAGTCACTACCCGTACGCGGAGGAGATCATGCAGATGTGTGACCGTCATGGCATCGTGGTCATAGACGAGTGTCCAGGAGTTGGCATTAAAGACATGTAAATAAATATAAACATTTGCCATTGTACTATTTTTATTTCATTTTATCTGCATTTGCATTTTTATTTGTTATGTGTTTTTAATGCATTTTCTTGTCCTGCACTTTGAATTACTTTGTGTACAAATCATGCTCTAAAAATAAAACTTGCTTTTCCTGTGGTCTAGCCGAAGTTTTGGGAATGCCTCTCTAGCCCATCACCTTTCTGTTATGGATGAATTTGTGCGTCGAGACAAAAACCACCCATCTGTGGTGATGTGGTCTGTGGCCAATGAGCCGGCTGCTGAGATGCCTCCTGCTGACTATTATTTTAGGTGAGTCTAACTTCCTCCATGACTGTTTCTGAACTAACCTTGGCACAGATACTTTGCAGTGACATCATGCTGGGGGTGAATTTCTATGTACAGTATTTTTATGGTGTAATGTTCATCAGTTACCATGGTGACACAGTGCAGACATTAGCAATAATTACCAAAACATTTTAAGATACTATGAAAAATCAAGGAAAAAATACAAAATGGATTTAAAAACTTCAGAAGCCTGCGATTAATACAAACGTTCATGGTTCTGTTTAGGTGTTTGATTTTCAACAAAAAAGGTGAGTATGACTAACTGCAAAAAGCCAGCATGTGAGTGTAATTTTATACGTGAGAGACTTTTTAAGCGCACAATTCATTTCACCTTTTGTAGCGCCAACTATGTCAGCTCGTTCTGGGCTGATTGTGTTAAAATAAAGCTCAGATTAATGTCTAACTTGAGTAACAGAGCTTCAGACAGAGTAGAGCCACCAGTTAGCAGACACGTCACATTTGACTGTCTTTAAATCCTCTTGGATTTAAGTCTGATTGAAAGCTTGACAACTATTCAAAGTATTGTTCAAAAGCGTTATGTGTTAAGTGTTGTAGAGAGTGTTGACAAAGGCCTTTCCCTGTACTCACGTTTGAGGAATGTAGTCAGAGTAGTCCCATGTATCTGCCTGAACACAAACACTACAGTGGCAGGACATGCCCATCTCCCAGTTAACAGCCCTAGTTTAATTCCTGAGAATGCAAATTAATTTGTACTTCTTTTTTTTTAATGTGTCCTGTTCGCATAGGAGTAGAGATGGGAAAAGGCATTTGACCTATCCATGGGCTCCAGAATGACTGTTGCCATAGCAATTAACAATTTAAAACAAAATATATGTTTTGAATGGGGGGAAAAGACCTCAAAATATTACATGTAACTGGAAGCTACAAACCATAAACAATGACAAGCTCCTTTTTTTTTTTTTTTAAGATTCACTATGTAATTTTTCTAGTTAGAAGTCGACCACCAGCTTGTTTCCAACAAGATGTCATTGCTTTTTTGGAATGTTCTACAGTATGGCATTATATCTTGCATTTAATTTTTTCAGTGTTTTGAGTGCAAAAATACTTTGATAAACAAACAGTTCTTACTACAAATATACATACAAACATAACACAAACTTCCACAAACTGCCTCATATTTATTCAAACGTCTTCAAATTACAGCCTCATCAATGAAAGCACCAATGCAAATTTTCAGTTTTTGCAAAGCAATGACATGTCCATGGAGAAAAGCTGGTGGTGGACCAGCCACCAAAAATTACATTGTGTAAATTTTAATTTCAATTACTGAATTTAAAAGGTACTCTATTTTTCCTGTTTATAGCACATTAATAAAGCACACCAAAATGCTGGACCCCACCCGCCCTGTTACTTTCATCACTGACAGTAACTATGCCAGAGACAAAGGGGTGAGTTTGATTTAGTCAAATTCAGTACTACATTAGACTTCTCTATATTCAGCTGACTTTAGTCATGGGGTATTTCACATCTAATAAATGTTTTGTGTTGTGTTTAGGCCCCGTACGTAGACGTCATCTGTGTAAACAGTTACTTCTCCTGGTACCATGATCCAGGCCATATGGAGGTGATCCCCATCCAACTCAGCACACAGTTTGAAAACTGGTATGGGAAATACAAGAAGCCCATCATCCAAAGTGAATATGGAGCAGACGCAGTCCCAGGAGTTCACAGTGTAAGAGAATGTTGTAATTTATAAGGCCACAGAGGTGGAAGGAGTAGCCAAAAATGCATATAACATTTTCACGTAAGAGTAACGTTGCGTCAAAATATTACTCAAATAGAAGTACGAAGTAGTAATCCAAGAAGAGCAAAAATGTTAAACTACTAAAACCCCTGCTCAAATAAGAGTAAGTGTAAGAATAACTGTTATAATTACACACTGATTTAATTGGAAGGACAAAACCTTAAATAAGCAGTAATTAAAATGCCAAGAGTGTTAAATGGGTGCACAAAATTTGGTATTTTCAAGGGAAACACAAAAATGAGAAAGGAGCTAAATAATTTAGAATAAATGAATATTGTTAACATATTCCCCATACTCCCCATCTCTACACAGTAATGATTTTAATGTATCCTAATAGTGTTATATAATTTCATTTTCTCAGGATCCTCCCATGATGTTTACGGAGGAATACCAGAGGGACGTACTGCAGCGTTACCACAAGGTGTTTGATGAGAAGAGGAAACAGTATGTGATCGGAGAACTCATCTGGAACTTTGCAGATTTCATGACTGCTCAAGGTACCACTGACAGCACCTCAAAATTATTTCAACTTTAAAGGTGCACTTTGGAACTTTTCTAGTGGGGGGGTTCGTCACCTGCTTGTCTTCATGTTATTGCTTTCCAGAATCTTCCAGAATCAAAGTATGGCAGTTTATTTATATATATGCTCCTTCCAGGCATACAATACAAATAAAAGTAAATAAACAATAAGAAGTAATTAAAATACCAAGAGTGTTAGGCACACCAGAACTATGTGTCAAGGGCTCGCCTAAATAAGTGTGTCTTAAACTGAGCATTGAAGAGGTTAGCTCAGTGACAGATCAGAGCTGGGTTGGGAAGACGCTCCAGAGCTTTGGACCAACAGCAGCAAAAGAACGATCACCAAACTTCTGTATGTGGATCTGGGGGATGACCAGGGATGTTTGCAATATGTCAGACGCTCCAT
Organism: Boleophthalmus pectinirostris; assembly: GCF_026225935.1. Lineage (NCBI taxonomy): Eukaryota > Metazoa > Chordata > Actinopteri > Gobiiformes > Gobiidae > Boleophthalmus > Boleophthalmus pectinirostris. The sequence continues at coordinate 7,919 of NW_026571435.1, forward strand.
CAAAAAATGTACCTTGTGTACTTTTCAGGTCTCATATTATGTAAAATTGACTTTTGAGCTTTTAGCCATGTTAAAATGTTCAGAATGCTCTGTTCCACCTTGTGATGTCATATAGTGATCATCATTTGGATGATTTTAGTGAAGGTGTATGGAGTTTAAAGTGCACCATGGAGCACTTCCTGTTTTACCATGACATCACAAGGTGGAACAGAGAAATCTAGTCTAAATATGCAGGGTTTGTGTGTTAAACATGTGTGTGTGAATGAAACGGAACACAGCTATGTTTTTTTAAGAGGAACCAACATTACAGCATAGATCAGAAAAAAGTATAATATAGACCCTTTAAATGAATGCGTTCATAATCAGTACAACCTCGAGACAGACTCATAATTATCATATTTTTGTTTGCAGGCATCACTCGAGTGGTGGGGAATAAAAAGGGGATCTTCACACGACAGAGACAGCCTAAATCTGCAGCTTTCCTCCTGAGGGAGAGATACTGGAGTTTGGCAAATGGAACAAGAAAGTTGCCTCCATGGACCAGATACCCATGCTCCCTTTGATCAGATCAGATCAAGATCAGACCTGTGATGAGATTTGCATGTACTGAGCCCAGAGCAATGCTGCCGGTGTTTTATGGTTGTGAGAAGTACAATACTTAAGTACAAGTGTTACATATCTGTACTTGTTTACTGTGTTACTTTTAAGAGCAGGTATCTGTACTTCGTACCCCACTACATTTTAGGTCTAGACTGAAGTAAAAAGTACTTTTCTTTAGAGTATGAGACCTGCTGAAATGGTGGAGACTTTTTTTTTTAGTAGATTTAATTTGAATTTCTGTCCCAATTATGAGCAAACCAAATACACAAAAGCAACTACAAAAAATAGGAAATCACTTGAATCACTTAAAATCTGCAAAATTATTTTTCAAAATCACTGTATTTCATCCTTTAATTATTCTAAAAGTCTCTGCGAAACTTACTTTTTTCCTCAAAGTACATTTTCAAACAGTGACTTTTAATACTTTTACTTAAATAGATTTTTTCCTGTGATACTTCTACTTGAGTAACTTTTTATCTTTGTGTCTGTACTTTCACTTAAGTAACAAAACGGAGTACTTCATCCACCACTGGTTGTGAGGCACTTCTGCAGCAGCACACAAATGCCTTATCAAGTGCTCATTTTCCTACTTCAAATCTGCATAGAGATACTGTGCGTGAGGTAGTTGGCTGTAATAAATATTTTTACTGTATCAGGTTATCAGACTAAGATGTCATTATCTCATGGCTTCCAAAAGAGCATTCCTGTTTTACATTACAGTTTAATTTTATAATTTGTGTGGTCTATGCACTAAAGTTTGTATTATTGCGAATACAAACCTATTTTTATATGCAAGCAAATGAGAAATTACTTTTAAGAATAAATGGTCAATATGTTATAATGGGTTGTTTGTCTAATATTTAAGGATTAAGGTATATTTTATTGCCCCATTGAGAAATTTGTCCTCTACATTTGACTCATCCTTAATTAACATATCCAGATCTTGAGCTAGACTTGGTCAGGACTACCTTAACGTGAAGATTTTACTTATTGTGCATGTTTTAGGTTTTATGGGGAAAAGCTGCCTAAAAGAATCCCGCTCAGACCCAGGAAGAAACATGCAAACTTTAGTCTACATTGCGTAAGGCTGATCTTGGTGGACAACTGGACATGAGTGAATAGATGAGTAATTGCAGTCTCATTCCTTTTATCAGTTCCTTGACTTTTGGTCTCATCACACGATTGACCTTTGTGCATACACTCATTCATATTATGTCTAAAAATAAAGAATACAGACAATTTTATCTTTGCATTGTAAATCTTGATACATTTTAATTGAAATGAAAAATGTAGTTTAGTCTTAAATGTTTGAGCAGCGTTTCCTTGCTTGCCTAGTTCAGCCAGTCAGCCATAGGTTTTATTTGCAACTTTGCAACACAGTTCTTTTAGGTCTGAAGAACTGCTCACGCCCCTCAGGGCTCTAATTATTGACTATTTCTTGCCTCAAGTCTGTAATCTTAAACATGCTTTGAATGTTCACATTACTGAGCCACATATGCACTGTATAGATTTTTCATTTAGCAGGAATCAGGATTTGAGAAAAAAAAGTGAAGGCTGTTTCAGAGGGAATGTTTTAATGGTAGGTTATTTCCATGTGACAATGACAATTAAAAATGCCACCTCTTTACTGTTTCAGTTGATTAGAGCTGCTTTCCTTGTTGTCCCCTCTTTTAGTTCCAGTAACACTTTTCCGTTTAAGAAAATACAGCATTTTAAAACATATTTGGCAATACAGAAGCAAACCAAGTTTTCTCCACAAAGAAATTTAATTAATGGTCTATGCTGACACATGGATTCCAAGCCCCCCAAACTCTTGTTTTTTTTTTTAACTAAAATAACCCAACATTAACAGTCTATACAGCTAAAGGGCATAATTAATGATGAAAAAGAACATTACAATCTTGAAACTGGTACAGAGTGTATCTTTGCTAACAAACATGTCCTAGCTAGACAAAAAAAAAAGTTTACAATGTGGAAAACAGCCTTATTTGACAGGGCATCTGGCAATTTTTGGACTGGTTGTACATTAATATCACTTATTGACTTGTTGGGAATGACAAATTCATCAGTAAATTTTGAGAAGGCAATGGGCCTATTGCAGTAACCATTCATTATTTTACAAGGCTCTGTTGCTCGTCTTTGGCTCAAGGCCTAGTGATCCCACAGAAGGCACTTTTGTTGGCATTGGTGATGCAGTTAACATGGCAGTTATACCTCAGGGTCTGACAGATGTTAAAGAAGCTCCAGTGCTCAGTATTTTAACATATATTTAGACATAAATGATTTTTGTACCAGTTTGAACCTTCAGACTTCATCTCCTGCACACATGTGAGGTGGTAGAACAGACAAAAAACAGAAGGTCCCATCATCTTCTAGACTAGTTTAGACAAGTCTACAGATGACCTGTTTTCTTTAGGAAAACACAAAAACACAGTCTTATTGTAATGCTTGACCAGCTAAACCGTTTTAGGAAGAGCCAAAACATAATGCAACCCCCAAATCATCATACAAATACAATCACATAAATACCATGTGTTAATTGACCAGGTTCTATATATTGTGGTACAGATTCAGTTGCTTTAGCCTTGGAGTGAGCTGCAGTACTTTTTGGTCAGGGTTCACTCATGTAGCAGCATATTTGCAAATATTGCTTTAAGATAAAACAAGTTGAGGTCATATTCTCAATGTTGGACCAAAGATATACAGAAATGGTCTGTCTTTGTATTATAATATTCAGGTTCATAGTAAATGGCAACAACAGTGGTCATACAGTCAGTTTCTATACATTTACTAGTAATTAAAGGAAGCTATTCACCAACAATATGCAAAAAACAGAACTCTTCTGTAAGAAGAGTTATGGGTATTGTGACAAGAGGTGACATGTCTGCACTGTTCTGAACCACATTGGGTGCAGTTTACGTGAGACTCAGGGGCTGTCCAATAACTAAACCATATATCTGATAGAGTAAAACTTTATTATGCAATTTGCACCAAATATTTTAAATACTGTTGGCTTCTGGCATTGCTATTGCTGGGTTTCAGATAAGATCATTCTATAATGTAATGTTTAATACAGATCGGGGTCAGCCAAAATGGATTTTGTTAAAATTATTATATTTTGTTATTAGCAAGTACTAGGGTCACGTTACTAGTAGAGATGATCTCCTTCAACATTTGTGTATTTACCTATTGGATATTCCATGGTAGAAGTACAATGTAATCTATTAGAAAAACTGCTTCTTGCCCCTCATCTAGGAGTATGACATCATCTCATCACAACCACCTGGATACCATTGTATGAATATTATTAAGACCCTTTTTATTAACTGTTATATGCTGCATTAGTTTTGTTCCTACAATGAACTCCAGCCATACAAGATCACTGTAACTGTTCAATTGCCATCACATGTACGCAGGCTCTGACAGTGACTAACCAGATAAGCAAGACATAAATATTGGAGATGCCCCTGCCACCATGACACTGTTTAGAAGACAATCACAGTGTAGCAGCCTTTGCTACCTCATATACTCTGCTAGGAAGGAGGGAACACTTTACTGGTAGTGTCATTTACAAAGACAAAAAAATTAAACCTCAGACAAAAAGGAATAAAACGTGTTAACATGACATGCCCTCACCTCACCCGCATCTCTGAAATAAAAAAGTAACTGTTTTTGACTCCTTTAGGCACATAAGTCTTAGATCCCACATGTGAGGTGGTCAGGAATGGTTTTCACATGGCCAAACGATACCAGAAATCTATTCACTGGCTCCATCAACATCCACGCTGAAGTCTACGCTACTTTTGAACTGCCTGACCGGGTTAACAGACGTACTGTTGCTTTTTCGCCTTACCATTGACTTGAGTATTTTTTGTCCAGATTGTAATCCTTTAAACATCTGTGCCAACTAGACAAAGTACAATCTAGGCTGGAATATTGCTCATTAGCTATTTACAGTAATGCAAAATAAAACTAAATGATCTAAAGACAATATATCACATTGTTGTTTAGTGGTCCTCCTCATTATGAGTGTAAACATGAAAAAGCCTACTTTTAATGTTATTGGTTTTGTCCCCCATACCCTGCCACACAATTGCAAAACTGTTTAACTGATTGAACTCTACATCAGGGACCTGCCAATCCTTCCTTACTTTTAATGTAGACCCACTGTGCAGTTTTAGCATTTCAAGTGCTCCCCTTTAAACGCAACATCCCACTTTCTTCCATTTTGTGATCCTTTTGTTCAGTGAGATCCATCCTCCATTGATCCTTTAATGTGCCTCTGCTTTTCTCGGGTTGACATGATTCCCCCACAGCTGCATAGCCATCCCGTCCAAGAGTACAACGTTAAACCATGGGAAAGGAATTTTAAAAGACAGAATTCTTAAACTTTGTAATCCTTCAGCGTTTGCAATCAACATTGAGGTGTCAGGCCCAGTTAAATTTCTTCATTTTTTGTTTGAACACACAGCAGAATAAACATTTGGAAGCAAGGTCTCCTGGTGGCAAGTCAAATGTTCAGAGGTCACATTTCTTTTTTGTCTCAATTTTTGTGTTATGTTTTCTTGCCGTTTTTCCACAGCTTAGTCCTGCTTCGTCTGGAGCTGCTGCTTCCAGGCCTCATTCAAGTAAACTAGTCGCTTATAGTTGAGAATAAAGAGAATGAAGTTCAGGGCGTATGTGGTAATGCAGATGACACAGAAGTCCTTTAGGACAAAGTAGAGGATGTAGCCCAAGTAGAGGGAGCCCATCACCGACAGGATGGAGGTCGTCATGAGAAACAGGGCGGCCATTGCACTCACAGTTAGTCCTATAGCAAAGAAACACACAGTAAAGCTTAGGCAAAGAAGTGAAAGGCTTTTAAACACACAAGCAAAATGATGAGTCTGCGATTCTCTGAGCCTCGGACAGTTCTCCTTTGTAGGATCCCTCCCTTCACCGTGACTGAAATACCATTATACGGGTCATACTTTGTCACATGAGGTGTAGTAATCGGTGAAAGCAACGATTTGAACTTTCAGATTACTAAATATGAACAGCCCTTTGTCATTGAGTAAGGCAGCAAGCCTCTGATTTGTGTAGAGGATTGTGGAGTCATGCTGCCACAAACATTGCAACATTTGACAGTTTTGACCCTAACTGACATTTTCTTTAATATGGAGATCTTGACCCGCTGTAGCAGTTTGGCTTAACTGTGCCTCTATTGTGTTAGTCAATGAGCACTAACTGCTGTGGCTAAAAGGACCACTTGTTCTGTGCCAGCACCAGGTGGCCAGACGAGCCCACAGGCCGCCCTACTGGCAACATGTCTGAACAGCATGACCAGTGGCATGACCAGTGACATGACCAGTGACATGGCAGAGGAGACATGCTGGATATACTGTCAAATATACACCGAGACTGTATAGAACGTCAATGTCACACTGGCAGCGAGACTCTATAAATAGAAAACGTGTACTGAATTCAATTGCAATAGGAATGCTCTCATGTAGCCAGTTCAAATGCTGTAATCCCTCATAATTGAAGCATTACAAACAAATGTGTGAAACACACTTCTTTGACTCATGAATTGACTGTATTTCTAAAAAATGCATTTTTGTGTTTTAGAGCAGAAGGCTCTTTTTAAGGCTGCTCTTGCAGACTCAAAGCTTAGTGCTATAAATAATATTCAATAATGGGACACTGAAATTGATGAATGGTTTCAGATTTAAAAGAGAAGTGGTAATGAATGGTATTTGAATATGAAATATTTTTTTTGTAGTACATTCTACATCCACAAGAATGTTTCTGTAGGATAATTATGGGGTCCATTTTATCAAAATAAGAAAATACTATAGTAATAATAGGCAATGTACTTGTAAACATATTTATAATTACTTAGCAAACACTGATTCCATTAATAGGGAGTGAGACTAAAATTTTGGGAATCACTGTACTATATGTTCTAAAGGTAGCATGAACTACATCGACCACGTGAGAAGGCAAACATAACAGCTTACCTAGTAAGAGCTGAAAAGCATAAAAGACCACCCCGTAGACACTGTTTGGTTGGTTCAGTGCACTATCGTTTCCAAAAATGGAACCCAACAGTCCAAAACCACGGCCCCACCTGAAATATAAAAACAACATTTAATACAGACATAAGGGACAATTGGGCCAAAGGTGAAACTAATGAACATTGCACAAATCTTTTAATAGAGAGCCAGTGTATCATCCACTTCTGCGGCACTGAATATATAATATTTATTTAACATTTGCTGCACACATTAATTTATGCTCTATTTAAAAACAGAACTAAGATTAGTTTGCCAGAACATTCCTCTTGCTACAGGTGTAGCACAGGAAGACAAATAGGTGGGGTAGCCTAGATGTGACATGTCTACAACAGAGCAGGATTAGCAACTTCATTGGGGCTTTAAAGTGTGCATGTCTCCAGTATGAGTTAACCCAGTTATTAATGCAACTACCTGACTCCAACTAATCCTGCTATTTATCCATACTGTTTAGACCCTTATTGGATTCTGGGTTTTCAGTGTTTATCTAGCACATATCATACCATTAAACATATCACAAAATTGTACAATCTTCTTCTACAAGAGTTACTGAGCACTGTAGAAGCCCGTGCTCCGCCTCTGCATAGTGTGAACAACCCCAGACTATCGACTGCAAGCTTTCAACTTTAGCCCAGGCTAATGACAGGAGCATGACAGATACTATTCAATATGTAGCAGACTTTGTTCGCAAAAGAAAACAATCAATAGTAAACTACAACTAAATATCTCAAAGTGACTGCTCACACAAAATATTGCGTTTTTTTTTTCAACATGTCAAAATTCGACAAGTTTTTTTTTTTTTTTATAATCAATCTTCTGTAATTATCTTTAATAATCAAATTTACGGGTCCAAAGCCAAAGATTAGAGATAAAGTGTATTCAGACAATTCTACTGTAGATCCTATTGGACACAGTATAATTGAGTAGTAGATCCAATGTGCATCAAACATTAGCTAAGATAGCAAAGTTAGCTTTGATAAGCTACATAGCTAATGATGTGCTCATTACATTTACACACTGAACCAGAAGACAAACACCAGAATCATGAGTAATTCAAAGCAGAATGGCTTTGTTGGCATAGGTTTGGCTGTATTAGTGCTATCAGGCTACAGGTAAATGTGATCAGACAGTGAGAGCGCGCAGCCCTTCCCTGTTTGCCACAAAGCAGCAGCCGCTTCATTGAGCGCTCTTTGCTCAATTCAAAATTACCTTGAGCTGAACACTTTGGAGCAGCTGACCGAGCTGCTCAGGTCGCACATCGCCGAGTAACTGGGATCACGGGCCTTTTCCCTCTCCACGTGAAAGGCGTATAGAGACAGCAGGATCCCTATTAAGCAGACGAGAAGCCTGGCTATTCTTTCCCACCGAGGGGTGGACACTCTCAGGACGGGCGCCGCCATCTCTCTGGCCTAGCTGTGGAGACACGCACACAGACGCAGAGCTGTCTCTGCGCGGCGGAGGAGGGACAAGGAGCTGCGTCAGACGCACCACAGCATCAGGGCGGGGCCACAGTTTGCTGATAGTGTAAAACAAAACATTAAAATATACTGGGTTTAATTATTACATGATAATTCCCGGAGTTTGACTGCATAGGCAATATGAACACAGAGCTATCAATGGGATAACTGATAAAAGGTCACAGAGACTGGAGCAATTTTATTGGCTATAGGCAATTAGTAATGGTAATTAAGTTATGAATGGACATGACAAAAACAAAACAAACGATCTGCAGACAAAACAGACATGTAGCAGACAGAATGTTTTTGTCATCTCTATATCTTGTGGATTCTAATTTAAATAAAACAATTAGGTTTGCAGAGTTACAAACCATGCAGCATTTCCATACAATTATGACATCTCCCTCTAAAACTGAATGTGTATTTATTTTTTATTTAAAATTTTTCGTAATATATGTGGTCTTGTGGATCTCCTCATGGATCTATCCTCCTCTGTGGCGCAGTCATGGTCACGTGGTCGCCCATATAAAAACACTCAGTGACATCATCTGTTTACTTGCTGTTAGGTTCGCTGACAGAGAGATCTTGCTGCTGCATTCTCCTCTCCACAAAATGGCAACAGACATCGAAAGACTGGCTTCTTTTGAGGAGGCCTTCTATGACCAATACGACTACTACAACCTGCGCGAATACCCGTGTCACGCTGGAGGTAAAGGACGCACCAAGAGAGAGATCGAGCTCAACACCAACCGCCATTGTCCCGCAGGCCACGAGAGGAAAATTGCAGAGAAATACCACAATAGTGAAATAAAGCGTCGACGAACCAAGAGCTCATCCTCCTAACGACAAAGAAGGTAAGAACGTGGTGTTTTCTACAACTAATACATTTTTGGGTGTTTGTTTGAACGTAATTTTATAGGAGAACTGTGATGGAAAACATGCACATCCCCCATAGGCTGGAAGGCTTGTCTTGGTGAACAAAAACATTGCAGAGTTGACCTTCAAAACAATTAAATGCAATTGTTCCCTTTCTCTATTTTTGTACCACTTTGGATGGCACTTTTGTGAAATGTAAACATGTTTTGCCAGAGTACACTGTGTTCTGTATATAAAACAGGTGTGGCTTAAATCACCACACCCCTCAAAAAACATCTGTCCCTGAATAAACTGTGGATTATACATAGGTCTACATAGTAATTATAGGTTCTCTGATGAATACGACTTTTTTGAGGTAATGATTGTTTTTGTGACTGTTAAATTCTCCTCCACAGATGCAGACAGGTTGGATTTCAGACACTGACCAAGCCAAATGCCTTTCCCTGACCTAGTGACTGGAGTGTGGCAACATCAAGAATATTTTGGAGTCACACCCAGGACACGCTCTCCAGTACTGTATCTGTAACAAGACCTAGTTCTCTTCTGTTACAGCGACGCAGGAATAGTTTTTGTTGATCTCTGTAGAAGTTGATGTGTGAGTGTGTATAAATATATAGCTATTTGTGAATGTAAGAGATATATTGTATTTTAATGAACAAAGTGGAAAGTTATTATCATGTTTAAATAAATAAATAAATACATTAATGAATTGTTTTTTTCTGTACTGTCTGTACTCAATCATTTAGTTCAGAACTCACAAATGAAGGTAACACTGTAAAGCCAGGCTAAGGGACTTTCACCATAGAGACAGATACATTTTGCATTGTAGGCAAAGCAATTACATCTCCATGGAAACAAGCAACATCCACCATATGAGTCAGGGCTATCAAAATCTCACAGTAAAGACATATATATTTATTTTTATTTTACTGCAATAACATGCTTTTATTTATTTTTATTTTATTTTTGTCTTATGTTTTATAATACCATTTTATGTCCAAAGTTTGGTATATGTTGTCTTACGTTTGCGTTGCAATCAATTTTATGAATTTAGTAATAAAAGGATTATTATTATTATACTATAGTCCAGTTAATTTAAAGTGTTAGCCTGTCTGCTGTTCTTAAACACTGTAATGCTATAATTATCATTGACAATAATCTTCTTGACACAGTCTATGGTAATTACTCAAACATAGATTAAGTTAATACAAATCTTTATCATAATATTTAGGTTAGTAAATTGTCATTATAGAATATGCAACAGTAACATTTACCTGATTGCACATTTTAGAAGTCTTTCTTAATCTGTACTGTAAATAAAACGTTTATCGTCCCTCTTTAAGCGATGTCCCGTACTTTTATTTTGAAGGTGCACTTACTAACCCGGAAGCGACACGTTCCGGAAGTTCACAACAACATAGGCAACACGTGAAAAATCCAAACATCAAGAAAATGCAACTCTGCAGTGTATGTACCGAGCAAACGCCTAAATACAGATGTCCAGTCTGCAAGATAAGATAGTAAGTATATTTTCTTAACTTGAGTTTGCGGTTACAATCAATGCTAGTTTTAATCATGGACGTAGGTTTTGGATAAGATGGATCAGATGCCGCACAGTTCTTAATCTACTGCATCTTAACTGTACACGTTGTGTATTTAAAGATTTGTAAGTTTGTCTCATAGAACTGTAATAAAAATAAAAGTTGTTACTATAGATCCATGGTTTGTCTCCGTTTGTGTGGTATTACATTGCTTATAATTCAGAGTAGCATGGTATTGGCATGACACCACCACCAGGCCAAGTTACAGGTCAGGTTTGTGGACCGGAGCGCTCAGAATAAGAATGTATGTATTTCTAGGAATAAAAGACACTCATAATTGAATGAATGCAAGATAGACCAGTTTAAAATCACACTGTGTGTTGAGCATTCCTGGCTAAGTAATAACATGGAGACAAGCAGGTGGTGAACCTTTTACTAGAAAAGTTCCATAGTGCACCTTTAAATGTTTTGACATGTTTTTTTTTTATTATTCTCTTGCAGCTGCTCCCTAGTTTGTTACAAGAAACATAAAGGTAACACGATTTTATTGCGTTCTTTGTAAATATGTTTGAATATCTGTTGAATGTGCACCTTTCAAATTGTGTTATGGAAGTTGAATTTGAACAATGGATCCTTTAATAGTACATGTTCTCACTTGCAGATTCTTGCCTTCCTGTTCCTTCACCACCTGCACCCACAGTTCCTGGAAGCACAGCCACCATCAGTGCAGGTACAGTCTGTTGTAATGTGCTTCGGCTCAAAGAGAGACAGAGAGACAGAGAGAAGGAGAGAGAGAGAGAGAGAGATACTTTATTGATCCTGATGGGAATTCAAGTTTTCATGAAGTAAACTGTTGCAGTTTTGCTGCAACATTTCCACTGCTCTTCTCAGTCGCTTGTGTTCCAGTCAAAGATCTCAGTGCAGTTTAACAGGAGGACTGGTCAGGGAGGGTCAGCAGTTCCTGTGTCGGAGCAGTTTGAGGAGAAGAAGAGCCAAAAGTGTCCCCCCTTCTGTGTCCTGCAGCACCACAGCAATGTCCAAGGGGAACCAGGTGAACACAACAGAAAAGGCCCTGGTCTTTCGATTGGTGATTAAATGGTCCATTCCCTCAAAGTGTTTCCTCTGGAAGATCTTCTGCCATATTTGTTGCAACATATGATGTAAAAAGTCTGTAGCATCTCAAATGTCCATAGCTAGCTACTTAGCTAGCCTCTTACGCAATCTCCTTGGAAATGAGGAAAAGAGTTTATTTCACATAATCCAACAGTCCCTTGTGTTCATCCCATCAAAGTACTTCCTCTGAAGATCTTCTGCCACATTTGCTGCCACATGTGGCGTAAAAAAAACCTGTAGCAGCTCAAATGTCCATAGCTGTCTCCTTCGCTAGCCTCTTTCATGGTCTCCATGGATATGGGAAAAACAAACAGTTCATTTCATAAAAAGCAACAGTCCCGCTTGTCCTTTGAACTGCACATGCTGCACTTCCTAGTTGATTAAAATCTCATCATATGATGTTAAAAACTAAGGTCAAAAACCAAAGTTTCAAAATCTGCTCAGTTTGTGAGCCAGGTATCCACAAAAGCAGCCAACCACTAAAATGAACCTTTGTTTATTTTTACTACTTTATTTTACAGACCCATGGACTGCTGATGACCTTTTACATGAAGATGACATAATTGATAAAGTACCTATGGATCAACTACAGTTGCTGGGTATTGATAATGTCTAATGATATTTTCTTACAAACCAACATATTCAATAAACCCAGGTTGAGTCAGTGGAGTACACATTTAACTACTGTTCAGATGTTTTAATGTGTGTATTGTTTTCTCCATAGATCAGTCCAAAGAGTTGCAGGACCTTCTGTGTAACCCTCACCTAAGACAGTTGCTGCGCTCCATTGATAATGCTGAGAGCAAAGACCAGGCAATGAAAGCTGCTATGCAGGAGCCCCTGTTTGTTGAATTCTCTGATTGCTGCTTGAAAATTGTAAATCAAGATGACAACTTTGATGAGTAAATATGGTAAAACTAGGACACTTTTTTTTTTTATTTACTTGTAAAGAGCCATAAATTACTGGCAATTTTGTAAATATGCAATACCATGCAAATATAAATACAATGTGAAGATTTAATTGCATGTTTTGTTTATTTCAATTGTTCTGTTAAAGATATGATATAATTCAAGTCTTTGGTACCACAAATGGATTAAACATGACTTATTGTGCAGATTTCACACTGCCACAAATGCTCAATGACTTTTGTCAATGTAGCTATTAGTGTTCCTGAGGATTACTGTGACACAACCACTGTGACATACTTTAACTTAACACATATTTTGACTTGATCATTCCAAAAAGACTGTCAGCTTTAAAATACAAATACTAATTTACACTTAAAACCATGCATCATGTTTACAGCAAACTATACTGAATATTACATATCTGTGAATATTACATGTGCAAATTGCAATATATGCTGTACATGTGCAGTTAATACGTTCATCTCTCACTATATTGTCTACTTACTCCAAGCACAAACGTAAATGCAAATGTAATAGAATATTGGAAGACCTTGGCACTTCTGAAATGTCTGAATTAGTTTTTGTTTAAATACAAATATAATTCAGGTTCATCATCATCTTGTTCCCTTTCTAAACAGCACAAAAGCAAATTTGACATCTACAACAATAATTTTTTGGTCAGAGGTTGATTGCATTTAGCGCAGCACCAGGCTAAGTTCTCTAAAAACAATTACAAAGTTTTTTCAAGCAGGATCTCATTGAACCCTGTCATGTGAGTTTGCAGATCTGGGTGTCTGTCTGCATAAAGAAGTGGTGATCGCTGATAGTGAAGCTTTGTAGATCCCTAAAAAAGATCATATAAAAATATGTTTTATTTTGTATTTTAGTACAAACAATAACAATGATCCAAGTTTTTATTTGAAGTCTCACCTTTGGTTGAGCTCTGATGGAGGCCAGTCCCTCACTGCACTGGTTGGTCTCCACCATGTACTGCCCTCTTCTGGACGGTAGCTTGAGGGAGGCCACGAGAGACACCATTTTATGAAATCCAGTGGCGGTGAAAGACACAGTGATGGACGAAGCTGAGGCCAGAGCCAGGCCCATGGGCCACCCCCGCACAGTGACTGGCTCTGAGATACTGGAAAGGTGGACTGAGCCCCTCTCCCTAATGAGAGGGTTTAGCTCAAGTAATTCTTCAGTCACAACATCCGCTGCATCATCCAGCTCTAAGTCAGCCAGAGATTTCAGTAGGTCCTATGACAACAATAACAGAGTAAGAATATTTTAAACATATTGGTAAACAGATCATAGATTAGATGCTCAAATACTCACCCTCCACTTCCTCCATGTCCTCTGGATAATAGCAGCAGCCCTGTTCCACTGAACCACTCGCCTCCTCACTAGCCAGGACCGCACAACTGTGCAGACACAAAACATACACAAAAATATTTTAACCTAAACAATATTTTAAAATTACATGTCCTTTATTAATGTTTCATATTGGACAGACAACTGTGTCACCCCTGATAGAAACAGATTAGGGGCACTTGCAGCTGCAGCCTCTTGGCCAGACAATGGGGTCAGAGCATTAAGGTTTACCTGCTTGGATCAGAGTGGCAGACTGTTGCCTGGTAATGCGTTTGCGGCGCTGATACCGAAGCCAACAGCACTGAACGGTAAAGGCACATTGAGACAGGACCCTCCTCCGCCGTTCCTCCAGAAAATCAAGCTGAAAGACACAAACAGAAAGGTCAGTGGAAGGTCATTGGATGTAAACTGTCCTGCTACAACCACAGGTCTTTAACATGGCTGACCATTGATTGGGTCAGGAATACTTTAGTCTTCCCACAATGCACCAGAGTCGTCTGTTTGTCACCTCTGAGTTGGTGCAACAAACCGTCTTGATCCAAAATCACATGAAGAAGCCTCTCTACATCTTCCTTTAAGTTCCCACCTGCCAGGTCTGAAACAAATTCAGAAAAGTGGTAGATTATTAAAGTAAAGCAATTAAACAACTAGATTTATGAAGATGAAGCATGAAATGTTTAAACAGCATACAATTACATATCAAGCAAGTTTTATAATGCACATGAAAGAAAAAGTGAAAGATGTTAAAATTATATACTGATTGATGAGTTACACATAAACATCATGCAAAACAAACTTGAACAGCCTTGCATTTACCTTTCACATATGTTAAGAGATTTTTTTACACCAAAGAGAAACCCTGAATAAAATAGGAAATACAGGATGAACTAGTATAAGAGGAGGAAAGAGAAGACAGGCCAGTAGATGAAAAAGACAAATATAATTTGGAAATTTGTCCACATTTGACTTACCAAGAGTTTGAGCTGGTTTTAACTTTGAATGTTTTAAAAGCAGACTGTACCGCTGAGTAAAGCTTTCAAAGGGAATTCTATGAAAGAAGTCACAACATGATAAATAAAAATTAAACTTTGAAATTATCTAACAGACAAACTTTTTTTTCAATGTTTACCTTACTGGAAAGCCAGCAGCACTAATATGAATAGTCTCTACAATGCCACATGCCTCTAGCTGCATTATCACCTGTCAAATTGAAAAAAATATTCTTTACAGTGCCTGCTACAATAGTATGTCTTCTTGTTTGTGGAGAATCAAAACCTACTTCTTCCTTCTTGAATGTCAAAGGCTTGCAGTCCTGATTCGGTTTAATGCAGCGAGTGTAGTGAGGGGTAGTGCTGTGCAAGATTCTCATGAGGCTTTCAAGAGAGTTCTGCAAGTAGGAATAGGTTGGGGTCATAAGCTACAATTTATTTATGTTATAATTTCAAATGGAGGGCAACTGCTATATGACTCTATAGGAGATTCACTGTTTTTGCAAGAAATACACAAATAGAAAATATGATTGAACATATTAGTCTTTTCAACTGACAACAATAACATATTTAGGGTTGAATATAACTGGTACCACTATCTGAAGCTATTCTGAAAAAAGTAATTTCACTTTTGTTGCAGAATCTTTTGTGCTAACAGAACAGATTAAGAACTTTATACCAGTTTTTGTTTCATGTGGATAGGCCCAGTAATTAGATATTAACCTTAAACCAGGTCAACAGATCTGCAATCTGATAGTTACACAGCAAATTCCACCATATATTTCTGATGTGTCCTCCAACTCAGTTTCAAACTATAGGCATTCATGAATGTTATACTCATGTTAGAATCATGTGAAAAAAAACAAAACTGTCTTTTTTGCATTCGGCAAGGGTCTCAAAGAGGCAGCTCTTACCTTAAACTTGGAGACTACAGTCACTTTACTCAGTCCTTTGGAAGTTTGCTGCTCATCTTCAACTTCAGCAAAAATCTGGTGGAGCAAACTGTTGTTGGATTTCTGAAGCATGTCGATGAGCTCTGGTGGCACTGGGTCCTGTGATGTAAGATGCAGCAGTCATCAAGATTAGTCAACTGATTACAGCTTGACTTTGTAGTTACTGATACATGGGGATGAAATTTGGAATATTGGGACAGAATTGTGCATGTTATGGAGCTGATCTTCCCCTGAGTTCCGATAGGAACATCATCACATCATGGCTAATTTTTACTGCTAAACCCTAGAGAGACTTAAATCATTGACAGTGTTGGCTTTGCAAAGGCTACAAACACTGTAAAAGACACTTTTAAGCGGCCTTAATTATAACGTCAGGAATATCATTATATAGTGCACACAGTACAGATTTCAAATTAGATAAAAATTCTCAATTCGCATAAGTCTCATTTCTGTTATCCTCAAGCGTCTAGTCAGATGTGAATTTTTTTCTATTGTGATACAAATTTTTGTCCCTCCCTGTCCTACAACACACATACCTTGTTTTTCTCCACCATGCCTTGTATCTGGTAGTTCACCTTGCCAGCGTAGTGGGCCACAGTGAAATGTGGCTCTTTGCTGAACCTGTCCCAGCTGATGCTTCCATTTTCTGAAAGCTCGTTCTCCAATCGAACACGAAACATTTGGGCATCTGAAGCACGGTTAAGACGGCTCTCCTAAAGTACAATAACAGAAAGCATTTTAGACAAGTTCATTATATCGCAATAGAACATATCAAATTAGTATGAGCCCTCACCTCGTTAAGCAGAGAAAATACACTCATTGGTGAACCTTCAATGAGATCGAGACAGCCCTGGTTATCCTGGTATTTTACAAAAGACCATTCCAGTCCCTCCGATACATATTCTTCCTGTGATCAAGTATACAGTACATTCACAATATATATACAAAGAACTCATATTGATGTTTTTCAGTGGCATCACACTGGGAGGGGACAGTCACTCTCTACAGTGACACCATATACAGCCAAAAAAGTTTTTAGACGGTCTCAAAACTCAAAGGAAAAATGCAAAATGAATTTAAACAACAACTTGTATGCAGCTTGTGATCAATACAGCTCATGGTCCCATTCAGGCGTTTGATTTTAAACAAAAACTAACTAAAAAACTGACTATGCTAACTTTTAGCTTTAGCTCCAGTTAGCTTTAACCACATAAGAAATGTGG